>NC_092346.1:22366459-22666459 GCF_963676685.1 Mytilus edulis
AATACACTGGCACTGATGTTTTTTTATCTTAAGGAATCCTACTGTCTCAGTATTTTAACAAACTCTTCTTTCTTCTATGTTTTCTTTCATCTCTCTCTTTCAAGAGTCGTAGTACATGTACAGTGTGTAGATAAAAGTTGTTGACATTTTATAGATCAGTTACAAATCTATATTAGTTTGTGACAAAGGAAATAAAAAATATTTGGAACTATAAATTATATTTGATTATAATTTGAAAATAGATCCTTGGACTTGAAAAATTCACTCATACATGTATAATCAGTTTTTATACGACCACATTGGCGGATCCAGGGGGTTGGAACCCCCTTTTTTTTGGACGATCAAGGCATTTGAATGGGATCATATACATGTAGTTGGAACACCCCCCCCCCCCATTACTCTGGGGTGGGAACCCCCCTTTTTAAAATGGCTGGATCCGCCCCTGGACCACAAAAATAATTTTTTTTTTGGTCGTATATTGGTATCACGTCATCGTCATTCATTAGACCACATTCATTTTGTGTCAGAAACCTATGCTGTGTCAACTGTTTAATCACAATCCAAATTCAGAGCTGTATCCAGCTTGAATGTTGTGTCCATACTTGCCCAAACTGTTCAGGGTTTTAACCTCTGCGGTCGTATAAAGCTGCACCCTGTGGAGCATCTGGTTCACACGGTTTTAAGTCATGCTTAAATATTTTCTTTTTGTTTCCACCATGACAAGTTATAGAACAATTTAGTGTTTTGTTCCCGTATACATGGTATAATGTAATTTTTATACGACCGCAAAATTAAAAAAATTTGATCATATATTGGTATCTCATTGTCGTTGTCAGCGTTGTCCAAAGACAGATGGTATCCGGATAATAACTTAAGTATAAGTAAATAGAAATCAATAAAATTTAACACACTGTTTATAACCACAAAAGGAAGGTTGGGATTGATTTTTATTTAGATTTTGGCTTATATCTCTGAAATTAAAGCATTTAGAGCAAATCTGACACGGGGTAAAATTGTTGATCAGGTCAAGATTTATCTGCCCTGAAATTTTCAGATGAATCGGACAACCTATTGTTAGATTGCTGCCCCTGAATAAGTAATTTAAAGGAAATTTAGCTGTTTTTGGTGGAAGATTTCAAGTCTTCTGAAGACCTATGGTGCCGACTTTAAAATCATTGAATCTCCGAAAAATTTTAAGATTTTTTACTCACAAAATTAATTTGACATGTTTTGACCACTTGATACTTGTTAGTTCTTGGGAAAAGTTTCATTTGGAGTTTTGTTCCCAACCTGTAAACAATGGTAAAAGGTTTATCTTTGTGCATTATTCAAAATTGGAAATTTCAACAAGCATCATATATTCATAACAAGAAAATAAACCCTGGTCTGCTAGCTACATGTTCATCTTTTCTACTGATTAAATAACTAGAATCATGCAAACAGACTTAAGAAAAAGGCATGTAAGCTCATCCTACAAATATGACACTTTTTCTAGACAATCCAGATCGTGCAAAATACTTCACTAAAAATTGTAACCTTAAAATTGTTGTCACGCACTAAAAACTGCAATGGGAACTTTCAAAAATTGGCAGGTATGTAACAAGTCTTACTATTTTTATGCCCCATTTATGGGCATTATGTTTTCTGGTCTGTCAGTCCATCCTGCTTCAGGTTAAAGTTAATGCTCGAGGTAGTTTTTGATGAAGTTGAAATCCAATCAGCTTGAAACTTAGTACACATGTGTTCCTTATGATATGATCTTTCTAATTTTACTACCAAATTAAAGATTTTACCTAATTTTCACGGTCCTCTGAACATAGAGAATGATTGTATGAATGGGAAAATCCATGTACTTATGACACATTCTTGTTTGAAGAAAAAAAATACATCATAACGATAATGGAACAAAGCAGGCTGGGTTAGTTGGTCTGCTTTTATAGTAATTCAAGTTACATTTTATTCACCTTCTTCCACCTCAGAGTTATCAGCTCTGATTTGTAAATATAGATAGAGATAAACTATAAACAACAATAGTGTTCAGCAAAGACAGATCTACAGATAAGTCAAACATGACCAAAATGGCTAGTTGAGCTAAAACACGAATAAGACTGTAGAAAAATGTCTCATCTTTCCAAACCACTTTTCTTTTAAATAATAAAGCTGTCAGATGTGACAACACATGTTTTTAGCTCACCTGACCTGAAAGGTCAAGTGAGCTTTTCTCATCACTTGGCGTCCGTCGTCCTGCGTCCGTCGTCCGTCGTCTGTAAACTTTTACAAAAATCTTCTCCTCTGAAACTACTTGGCCAAATTCTACCAAACTTGGCCACAATCATCCTTGGGGTATCTAGTTTAAAAAATGTGTGGCGTGACCCGTCAAACCTACCAAGATGGCCGCCATGGCTAAAAATAGAACATAGGGGTAAAATGCAGTTTTTGGCTTGTAACTCAAAAACCAAAGCATTTAGAGCAAATTTGACATGTGGAAAAATTGTTGATCAGGTCAAGATCTATCTGCCCTGAAATTTTCAGACGAATCGGACAACCTGTTGTTGGGTTGCTGCCTGTGAAATGGTTATTTTAAGGAAATTTTGCAGTTTTTGGTTATTATCTTGAATACTATTATAGATAGAGATAAACTGTAAACAGCAATAATGTTCAGCAAAGTAAGACCTACAAATAAGTCAAAAGGACCAAAATGGTCAGTTGACCCCTTAAGGAGTTATTGCCCTTTATAGTAAATTTTTAACAACTTTTCGTCATTTTTTGTTACTTTTCTAAAAATCTTCTTCTCTGAAACTACTTTGCCAAATTTAAGCAAACTTGGCCACAATTATCATTGTGGTTTACAGTTTATAAAATGTGTCCGATGACCCAGCCTACCAAACAAAATGGCCGACATGGCTAAAATTAGAAC
Source organism: Mytilus edulis (assembly GCF_963676685.1). Classification (NCBI taxonomy): domain Eukaryota; kingdom Metazoa; phylum Mollusca; class Bivalvia; order Mytilida; family Mytilidae; genus Mytilus; species Mytilus edulis. The sequence continues at coordinate 22,369,377 of NC_092346.1, forward strand.
ATAGTGGTAAAATGCAGTTTTTGCTTTATATCTTTGAAACTAAGACATTTAGGGCAAATCTTTCAAGATTTTAATGTCCATCAGAATAAGATATATCCCCTCACAAATTTTCAATTGAATCGGACAACCTGTTGTCGGGTTAACGTTGCTGCCCTAAAATTGGTGATTTTAAGGAAATTTTGCAGTTTTTGGTTATTATCTTGAATACTATTATAGATAGAGATAAACTGTAAAAAGCAATAATGTTCAGCAAAGTAAGATCTACAAATAAGTCAGCATGATCAAAATTGTAAGAGGACCCCTTAAGGAGTTATTGCCCTTTATAGTCAATATTGAACAACTTTTCGTCATTTTTGTAACTTGTATAAAAATCATTTCTAAAACTACTTGGCCAAATTTAACCAAACTTGGCCACAATCATAATACTAGGGTATCTTTTTAAAAAAAGTGTCTAATGACCCCGCCTTCCAACGAAGATGGCCAACATCTGTAAACACATTAACAGGTGAGCGACACAGGCTCTTGAGAGCCTCTAGTTTATGAACCACACTATTTATAGACTCTCCAATTTGTCAATATCCGGTTCTATTTTTAATGGCAGTGGACTTTCGTTTTGTCGACCTAGATACTGCAGCACAGCCTTTCAATGAAAAGAAATAAAACCTGTAGCACTGCAGACTCCTTATAAGAGTGTCTAAAACGATGATAAAAGACTCTGATTCAATCGTAATGAAATGTTGACTGTCAAACGGCAGCGATAAATAATAATTAGGCACTGGCTACAGTTACATGGAAATGTAACAATAATATAAATATTGGGTGAGGAACCGATTAATTACAAATGTAACAATAATTACTGAGGCTACGGTTACATTACGTTATTGTTACATGAAAAACAGCAATGTACGCCAGATTGATTAAACTTAAATCTTCTATAGTTGTATTGCTTCATTCTTTCATATGTACTAAACAATACTTGTAATTTAATACTGATAAATAATAAAATATTATTATTCAACAAATGGTGTACAACTTGAATAGTTTTACTACGTATTAATGGTTTTGATGTTCTTAAAGATACTACTCAAGATTAGAAGTGTGACTGTCAAAGGCGAAAAATATAGTTCAATGGTTTAACTTTTTTAAAGTATATAACTGCACACCTACTCTTATTACTGTCATTATACTTTGGACCAATTTTGTTTATGGTGAAAAAAATAAAACTTGGGATGCGTTTTAAACGAAACTGAAACAATATCAAGACATACATTTCATACAGCTTTATAACTTGAAGCAAATTGATAATCAAAAGCAAAGTTTGCTAACTGTAACTTAAATACTAAGAAATTATGTATGTACACGTATCCGTGGAGGACGTAATTTCGTTCATCAAAAATGTGTCAGACTTTAAAAACAACTTACTGGATTTGTAGAAATTGTCATTGTAAATAAAAAATAACAGTAAATAAATTGTATGTTATAAATGTATTTAATAAATGTCCTCAACTTTTATTATTTAGTACATATTACTGGTCCAATCGTACATTGCTTTTTTTCATGTAACAATAACGCAATGTAACCGTAGCCTCAATAATCTATCTGCTCTGACATTTTTAGACCAATCAGACAACCTGTTGGGTTGCTACCCCTGAAAATTTTGCAGCTTTTGGTTATATCTTCAATATTATTATAGATAGAGATAAACTGTATAAAACAGCAATAATATATAGCAAAGTAAGACATACAAACATGTCAACATGACCAAAATGGTCAATTGACCCTTCAAGGAGTTATTGCCCTTTATAGTCAATATTTAACAATTTTCATCAATCTTGTACAATTTTGTCTGTAACTACTGAGCCAAGTTCATTATAGATAGAGATAATTGTAAACAGGAAGAATGTACATGTACAGTAAAGCAAGATCTACAAACACATCACCATCATCAAAAAACAATTTTGTCATGAATCAATTCTTTGTTTGATATGCACACCAGGGATGGGGTCGATTACTTTAAAATGTAATCGATTAAATAACAATTACTTTGCTAATAAAATGTAATCAATTACATTAGTGATTAACACCTGTAAAAACATTAATGGATGTGTCAATTATGTCCCAACAGACAATAAAACTATACTTAATTAATTTTTCCTTATTTGTTCAGCTTTTTTGTTAATTAGGCAGTTGGTTAAAAATTTGTAGAAAAAAATAAAGTTAACAGAAATCTGAATACGTTGATCGAATTCACAATGATCCCGAAGGTATTTTGACCACTGTTGTTAATAAACTGGACGAATTGTCCGTAAATAATGATGCAACTCAAAATGATATAAACAATATAGTTTAACTTTTAGATATCAGCAAAAATTTTAAAGATGCGGCGGCAGAAACGTTTGGGAAAATAAATAAACATGAACATTTTTACAAACATGAAAATTCAAAACCTTGGTTTAAAAGAAAATGCTCGATGAGTAGAAAAAAATTTCATAAAGCTCGAAAGAGATATAGTTTTTATACGACCGCAAATTTTGAAAAAATTTTCGTCGTATATTGCTATCACGTTGGCGTCAGCGTCGTCGTCGTCGTCGTCGTCGTCGTCGTCGGCGTCGTCGTCGTCGTCGTCCGCCGTCCGAATACTTTTAGTTTTCGCACTCTAACTTTAGTAAAAGTGAATAGAAATCTATGAAATTTTAACACAAGGTTTATGACCATAAAAGGAAGGTTGGTATTGATTTTGGGAGTTTTGGTCCCAACATTTTAGGAATAAGGGGCCAAAAAGGGCCCAAATAAGCATTTTCTTGGTTTTCGCACCATAACTTTAGTTTAAGTTAATAGAAATCTATGAAATTTTGACACAAGGTTTATGACCACAAAAGAAAGATTGGAATTGATTTTGGGAGTTTTGGTTTCAATAGTTTAGGAATAAGGGGCCAATAAAGGGCCCAAATAAGCATTTTTCTTGGTTTTTGCACAATAACCTTAGGTTAAGTAAATAGAAATCTATGAAATTTAAACACAATGTTTATGACCACAAAAGGAAGGTTGGTATTGATTTTGGGAGTTTAGGACCCAACAGTTTAGGAATTAGGGGCCAAAAAGGGACCCAAATAAGCATTTTTCTTGGTTTTCGCACTATAATGTTAGTATAAGTAAATACAAATCTATGAAATTTAAACACAAGGCTTATGACCATAAAAGGAAGGTTGGTATTAATTTTGGGAGTTTTGGTCCCAACAATTTAGGAAAAAGGGGCCCAAAGGGTCCAAAATTAAACTTTGTTTGATTTCATCAAAATTGAATAATTGGGGTTCTTTGATATGCCGAATCTAACTGTATATGTAGATTCTCAACTTTTGGTCCCGTTTTCAAATTGGTCTACATTAAGGTCCAAAGGGTCCAAAATTAAACTAAGTTTGATTTTGACAAAAAATGAATCGGTTGGGTTCTTTGATATGTTGAATCTAAAAATGTACTTAGATTCTTGATTATTGAAGTTTTTTGGTCCAGTTTTCAAATTGGTCTACATTAAGGTCCAAAGGGTCCAAAATTAAACTTTGTTTGATTTCATCAAAAATTGAATCCTTGGGGTTCTTTGATATGCCAAATCTAACTGTGTATGTAGATTCTTCATTTTTGGTCCTGTTTTCAAATTTCAAATTCTACATTAAAGTCCAAAGGGTCCAAAATTAAACTAAGTTTGATTTTAACAAAAATTGAATTCTTGGGCCTCTTTGATATGCTGAATCTAAACATGTACTTAGATTTTTGATTATGGGCCCAGTTTTCAAGTTGGTCCAAATCAGGATCTAAAATTATTATATTAAGTATTGTGCAATAGCAAGTCTTTTCAATTGCACAGTATTGTGCAATGGCAAGAAATATCTAATTGCACAATATTGTGAAATAGCAAATTTTTTTTTAATTAGAGTTATCTTTCTTTGTCCAGAATAGTAAGCAAGAAATATCCTATTGTGCAATAGCAAGATTTTTTTTTAATTGGAGTTATCTTTCTTTGTCCAGAATCAACTTAAATCTTTGTTATATACAATATACAATGTATATACACTTTTTACTACCAACTGATAAATTTAAATAATCTTTACCATTCAGTGATAACAAGCAGTTTTTTTACATCTTAATATTTTATGATGTATTTAAATGAGTAGTTATTGTTGCAAACTCCATTAGAAATTTGAATTGATATCAGTTTTGAAAAAGGGAAACGGGGATGTGAAAAAAAAGGGGGGGGGTTAAATTTTTCTCATTTCAGATTTCATAAATAAAAAGAAAATTTCTTCAAACATTTTTTTGAGAGGATTAATATTCAACAGCATAGTGATTTGCTCAAAGGCAAAAAAAACCTTTTAAGTTCATTAGACCACATTCATTCTGTGTCAGAAACCTATGCTGTGTCAACTATTTTATTTTAGATTTAAAAAGTTTGAAGAAGAAATCTTTAATTGATTTGTAAGATCTTGGCATTTGTTTTGTGTAAAAAAAACCCATGTAATGTCAAAAATTTGATCACAATCCAAATTCAGAGCTGTATCATGCTTGAATGTTTTGTCCATACTTGCCCCAACTGTTCAGGGTTCGACCTCTGCGGTCGTATAAAGCTGCGCCCTGCGGAGCACCTGGTTTGAAAAATGCTGAAAACAGAAATAAAATGAGACAAGCTAGTAAAGAACATAAAATAACATTAAATAAAACTTTTACAAACTATCAACAGAGGGTTGCTGATGAGTTGCGTAACATTTCTAAAAAGGATACAAAAGCTCTATGGAAAATCCTTAATAATCTAAATGATAGTAAAAAAAAAGATAACAATGACGATATATCTCTAAAAGCATTGTATGATCATTTTAAAATACTAAATGAATCTGTTGAGACAGAAAATGATTTCGAACAAGATTTGGAACTTGATACTCTATCAGACGATGTTAAGTTATTTTTAAACAGTCCAGTAACAGAAGATGAAATTAAAAAAGTTGTTTCAAATTTAAAAAACGGCAAATCTTCAGGTAGTGATGAAATTTTAAATGAGTATATAAAGAATACAATTGACGATTTAATGCCAATTTATGTTTAGCTATTCAATTTGATCTTAGATACTGGAATTGTCCCAGACAGTTGGTCTAATGGAATCATGATTACTATATTTAGAAATAAAGGATCAAGATCTGATCCCGAAATGTACAGAGGAATCACTTTGAATTCATGCTTTAGTAAAACTTTTTCTGCTATGTTGAATTACAGGTTAAATAATTATGCAGATCACGTAGACCTGATTTCAAAGTCCCAAGCAGGTTTTCGTAGAGGATTCTCTACTGTTGATAATATATTTGTATTGTATTTTTTAATTACTATATATTTTTCATTTGGTAAGAAGCTATTTTGCACTTTTATAGACTTTAAAAGCGCTTTTGACACTGTATGGAGGTCAGGATTGTGGCAAAAAATGCAAAAATCAAACATTAAAGGTAAACTATTTAATGTGATCTATAATATGTATCAAAATATAAAAACATGTGTCAAGAAAGGAAATGAATTTTCTGAATTTTTTATATCTCATATAGGAGTTAAACAAGGTGAAAATCTATCACCTTTTTTATTTTCTTTGTTTCTAAATGATTTAGAAAGTTATTTTGTGGAAAATAATATAGAAAGTCTAGATAATATTTCAAAGCTGTGCTTGGAATCATTAGAAATGTATGTTAAATTGTTTATTATACTGTACGCAGATGATACTGCGCTATTGTCTGAAAGTGCAGAAGGATTACAAAAAACCCTCGTATGTTTTGAAGAATATTGTAAAAAATGGAAACTTAAGATTAACACAAGCAAAACCAAAGCAGTGATTTTTATACGCCCGTCAAAATTTTGACGGGACGTATTATGGTATACAAATGTCTGGTGTCTGTCCGTCCGTCTGTCCGGCGTAAACATGTCGCACCGTAACTTGAGAACGACTTATCCAAATTTCATGAAACTTAATATAGTTGTTTCTTATGATGGTCAAATGATCTGTATACTTTTTGGTGAAAATAAGATTTAAACTTTTTGAGTTACGGCACTTTGTAACTAAAACAGGGGTGTGTTTTTTTTCACATGTCGCACCGTATCTCAAAAACGTTTCTTGATTATTGCCTAAAACTCTACACACTTCTTAGTTATATTAATCTTTATATCTGTATACTTTTTGGTGATGATTCAAAATTTCATTTTTGAGTTTTTGAGTATTTTGTAAAAAAGGGGGAGGGTTTTTTTACATGTCGCGCCGTATCTCAAAAACGATTTATGATTATTGCTTAAAACTTTACACACTTCTTTTTTATATTAATCTAAAGATCTGTATACTTTTTGGTGATGATTCAAAATTTCATTTTTGAGTTATTGAGTATTATGTAAAAAAGGGGGAGAGTTTTTTTACATGTCGCGCCTTATCTCAAAAACGATTTATGATTATTGCTTGAAACTGTACACACTTCTTTGTTATACTAATTTAAAGATCTGTATACTTTTTGGTTTGATTCAAAATTTTATTTTAGTGATATTTGTTAAAAAAAAACAGGGTGGGGGGGGTTTCACATGTCCCGCCGTGTCTCAAAAACAATAAATGGTTATTGCTAAAACTTCCTCAGAAACTATTTATGATTATTGCATAAAACTTCCACACAAGACGTCGGGCGTATCATGCGCTCATGGCGCAGCTGTTTATTAGTAAAAGGAAAGTAAAACGAAATCAGAATTTTAAGATATATGGTTAAAAAATTGAAATAGTTGATTCCTACTGCTACCTTGGTGTACTTTTCAATTACAACGGTAGCTTTTGTACTGCACGAAAAAAACTTCTTGATCAGGCACAGAAGTCTTTGTATGCTCTATACCGAAAAATAAAAAATATATGTATTCCCGTCGATTTGCAGCTAAAACTTTTTGACTCATTGGTTAGTCCTGTTTTATTATATGCTTCAGAGGTATGGGGATTTGAAAATAAAGAAAGCATTTAAAAATACACCTTCAATTTTGCAAAAACATTTTGAAATTAAGAAGCAGTACACCAAATTATATGGTGTATGGGGAACTCGAAAGATTCCCTTTGGAAACCATTGTTAAACGTAGAATGGTGTTTTGGAATAACTTATTATCGGAAAATAACAAGTTATCTTCCATTATGTATAAATTAATGCTCAAATTACATTTTCAAAACCCCACAAAATTTAAAAGGATTACGTACGTTAAATCCATATTTGACGTAAATGGAATTAGTTTTATTTGGCAAAATCAACTTCCATTGGATAAACTGGGTTTAAAGAACATTATTTCACAAAAACTGAATGACCAATTCATCCAACATTGATTTTCACAAATGAATAACTCTTCAAGATGTGCATTTTATTCATTTTATAAAGAGGAATTTCGTTTGGAAACCTATTTGATAAAGTTGAAGCTGTGTGACAGGATTTATATGGCAAAACTCAGATGTTCAAATTTAAAAATTCCTGTAGAAACGGAAAGATGGTATGGAATTCCCAAAAATGCACGAATTTGTCATCTCTGTGGAAATGGAATAGGAGATGAATTTCATTATCTTTTTAAATGTCAAAAACAAGAAATAAAACTGCTTAGAAATAAATATATACCACAATATTATACTGCAAATCCAACGGAGTACAAATTGAAACAGCTTTTAACATTTTGTCATGTAGAACTTTACAAAAACTTAGCAATATTTTTAAAAATTCTTACACGATACTTGTGATTTATGTTAGTCTGTTTTGAGTTGAATGTTATGGTAGTTTGTAAATTGACATTTTGCTATATTTTACCATGTATGTAGCATTATTATGTTTAGTGTGAATGTATAAACATGTGTATACGTGTATATATGATGTCCTCTTGTACACCTATGTGTCTGAGGTTTATTAATAAAGTATTGTCTATTGTCTATTGTCTATAAAACATGTTTTAATATGTACATATAATAGACTCTACATATACATGTTATATCAAGAAATTTTTAAATTCATTTGATTCAAAAACAATTTTATATGATATCAGTCTGCCACATGTAGTACCTTTTCCTTTGTTTTTATAATATGATATGTACATTTATTTATTGTATTGTTTGTTATGTAGATGTAGATTATAATTATACTACTTCCATTTTTTTTTACAAACAATAGGTGAGCTTGGGTATTAAAATTTTATTGTCTTAATAACAATATCAATAAAGTTAGAAATGGTTGATTGTCATTATTTGTTTGAAAATTTTTAATACTTGAACTAATTAACAATTATAATTAATAGAATTATTGTCAGGTGGAAACACAAAACAGCTTTGTAACTTAGGAAAGTATATAGATTTCTCAACAGTTTATTGTAATAAAAGATATTTTGTATTGATGAAACTTCTGATGTCATCTATTGTTTACTATGCATATTGTTTGTAATATTATGCCATATGTTTACACTGTACATGTACTTGTTTATACTGATGATTGTCAACAAATGAAATCTGGTTTTAACTTCCATTTTGAATTAAGTGGGCTCATATATTTACATCGACAATCAAAGTCAAATTGGAACTAAATGTTTTCTGCATTTTAATTTCAATGTAGTTATGTTAAAGTATTGGGTAAACTTATATGAAATTGGAGTTAATATTAGAATTTTCAATCAAGGAAAAAAAAATGCTTTCAAGGCATATTCTTGTATCATAAGAGCTCAATCTCACAATGAAATATTGGACTGTTAACAAAATAAAACACTTGGTTATATAAATTTTTATATAGATGATACAATTTATCACATGAAACAAGGTCCCATCATTGTGAATACTAGTTTCATGATTTTTCATTCAAGCTTTACATTTTCTTATTTTCATCTTGTCTGTCAAAAACTATTTTCATATATATACAAGATTTGTAATCAGCAAGTAATCATATGAATGTAATCTTAAAGTAATCTAAAAGTAATCATGATTACACCTGTTTTTTGCAATGTAATCAATTACATTATGATTATTTGTAATCAGAAATGGCATGATTACTGATTACATATGATTACACTGCAAAATGTAATCGATTACAGCTGATTACGATTACCCCATGTCTGATGCACATAGACCAAGGTGAGCGACACAGCCTCTTAAGAGCCTCTAGTTTAATACTATATGCTGTAGGTCGACTATTTTGTGTAGGGATATACAAACTCTAAGATGTACATTTGTACATGTCAGTCTCACAGATTTTATTTCACCTTGACCTTATTTTCACGGATCATTGCTCAGTGTTTTATTTTTGTGTTTTGGTCTGTTTTTCTTAAAATATAAGCAATAGGTCAACTATATTTGTTGTATGGAAGCTTAAGGATTGAAGCTGTATATGTCTGTCTGGCAGGTATCATCTGACCTTGACCTCATTTTGGTTGTTCAATGGTCAATGTTAAGCTTTCATGGTTAAGTTTGTTTCTTAGATAGGACATTCTGGTACTACGTCATAAAAGAGCAAAGTAAAGAAGTAAAATCAAAATTTCAATCAGTATAACTTTGGGATGCAATGAACTATTTTATGTTTTCTATTCATGACAAAATCTCCAGAAAACAGTTAACTTTCCCCCTATATTGCATGTATTATATATTTGATTTTACTTTTTTTGGTCGTTCCTATATTACTTGACTGAGTAAGAGGATGTCAAACAGCAGAGAAATAACCTGTTAAAAATGAAATAATCCAGAGTCAAATGTTGGAAATAAGGTTGGTAATAAAGTCTATAACAATTGGAGTCAAGAGCACCATCAGGAATGGAGTTCAAACTCACAACCTGAGTGTTGACTGGCTAGTGATTACAGAATTATCTACTCAGACCACTCAGCAACTGAGACCCCCCCCCCCCCCCCCCCCCCTGTCTCTAGATAATTTTGAAATTGAAATTCATGGTTTACATTTATACAATGTTATTAATGTATCCACAAATTTTGCAAAAAATTGGTATCTCATGAATAATGAATCCGCAGTAGGTACATGGTTTCTACACGAAGAAGAGCTCTGAAAAAAGCAAACCTGACCAGCAATACAAGATGAATTTTTGAGAGGGGAACGATTCTGACTCTTGTATATGTTGCTTTATGTGTGATAACATCTTATATATCAAACTTATTGACAATTTTCTTTTTTCACACAGGTATGAATTATAGTGATGTCCTGGTTATCAGGAATTACAGGTAAGGCAGAGCAGCTACTAAATAAATTGGACCAATCTGCTGCTGATGCTTTAACTACCGCAGAGACCCAATCTCAGGAGTGTTCATCAAAATATAACGCCCTGAACAGTGTCACATTGGATTCTTCATCCTTTGTTAACAAACCTTTGAAACAAAGCACCATATCAAAAAAAACTCTGACAGTGTCAGATATTGAATCCACCTCAAATAAAAAAGTTACTACGGCTTCAATACAGACTGGTACCAAAACCCAATTAAGTACCTCTACACCACAGTCTTGGACCAAGAAAAAAGTAGATAATGATGAAGCATTGTTCGACTTTCTGAACAGCAGTGAACCATTAGATACTTCTAAGAAGAAAGTAACACCAACTAGTAGTGCTCGACATTCCAGACATTCTAGTACTTCTTCTGTTTTATCAAATAAGGGTGGAAAAATAACAGAGAACCCTCCATCGTCTAACAGTGGATCGTCTATTGTTCATGTGGATTCCATCCATGGCTCAGGTATATTTTTCAACTAAAAAATGTACATGTAGTCTTTTGTTTTTTGAATTATATTTGATTGAAAACAATTCTCTGATTTTTTTCCTAATACTGTTGATTCATTATAGTTACTTGGATACCAATTATCGTGAATTCGTGGGTACAGGTGAACCACAAATTCAAATGTTCAACAATTAACATATTTTCAATAGGCTACATGTAAGTGAACAGAGATTGGTAAAACCATGAAATCAAATTTCCATGAAAAAGCAAGTTTTCAGCATTCCACAAAATTTGATATCCATGAAAATAAAGGAATCCATAGTATTACTCATATCATGCAATACAAATGTACAAATCAAGGAAGAATCCTCTTCCAGAAGAGTAAAATTGATTACATAGAAAAAAACTTTTTCCTGGAACACTGCATGAGCTTGGTTTTAGAAAGACACATATCTATATGTCATTCTATTCATAGTAAATAAGAGACCTTGGTGGTAGTCAAACTTCTTTTTCTCTAGCCTGTCAACACTGAGGTTGTGAGTTCAAATCTATCACATGCAGATGCATTTGACTGCAATATTAATTGACTAAGATTGCCAGTATTCCTACCTACATGTATGGTTGTAACGAAATAGCACACAAGTGCTGAAAGTGGCACTAAACTCCAATCAATTAATCTTAGAAAATATTTGTATAACAGATTTTTTTTTTATAGAAGTTCAAAAGCACTCAAGAGTTATTTACTAAGTTATCTTTAAAATATCCAGTATTTCTTCAGCTCAAATGGTTCTAGAGCTTTTCATAAATAATAGTATCTTCTTTAACCAGTCCACATGACCAAGTTTCTTGTTGACTAATTAACCTTCATCATTAATTCTTGTTTTGACATTTGCATATGATTCACTTCGAGTAGACATTTATTTAACTGTTTTGTTATTTTAGGAAGTGAAAGAGGAAGTCCTTCAGAAACAGATGTAAATGTAGATGTTGCTACTTTAGCTGAAGCTATGTTGGATCAAAGTCCAAGCAACAGTGTTCATAGCAGCCAAGACCATGAGTCAAATGGAGAAACACAAACTTTGTCATCCCTAGAGCTTGAGAACAAACTTCTAAAGAATGAAGTACAGTCACTAAATCAGGAAATGTCGTCAGTAGTTAACCGTGCTAAAGAAGCTGAAATGGGTAACTGATATGGTTCATGTTAAGTATCTATAGTTAAATGCAAAATTGAAATAAAATGCAAAACATTAGAATTTATGTTTTATAGATACAGTGTAAAAAGATAGTATGTTTAAAGTACTCATTGATTGATAAGTATCAAAGAAATACAGATTGTTGTTTAAGAAACTTTTACTCTTCTACATCAGAGTTACTAAGACTAAAGAAAAAGATGGATGAATATAACCGATCCTCTTCAAAACATGATCATGTATTGAGAGAGTTACAGACTAGAGAATCAGATCTAATGGAAGTGTTAAATGCTAAAGATTCTCAGCTAGCTGTCTTGAGAATAAGGTTAGAGGAAGCAGATAAAAACCTGCAAAGTAGCAAAAAAGAAATGGATAGACTTCAAGGTGAAAAATCAAGGTAGTTATACCAGTTGTAGGATTAAATTGTATGGTCTTCAAACTTCAACTTACAACTGTGCCTTAATTGTTGTACCTTTAATCATAATTTTTTAAATTTTTTTATATATATATATCAGTTTAATCTGGTCGTCCAAAGACACGTTTGGTGACACGCAAGACATCATTGTCAACAGTTTATTTAAAAAATAAAGATTTTAACAAAATAGATTGTGCCTGATATTCATATGATGAATACATTATCTTTCTACCAGTTTAATTGAAGTCTGGAGCTGGCATGTTAGTAACTGCTAGTAGTCTACTGTTATTTTTGTGTTACTGTCATTTTGTTTATTTTCTTTTGTTACCTCTTCCAACATCGAACTCAGACTTCTCTTGAACTGAATTTTACTGTGGGTATTGTTATGCTTTTACTTTTCTACATTGGCTAGAGGTATAGGGGAGGGTTGAGATCACAAAAAACATGTTTAACCCCGCTGCATTTTTGGGGATGTCCCAAGTCAGGAGCCTCTGGCATTTGTTAGTCTTGTATGATTTTTAATTTAAGTTTCTCATGTATAATTTGGAGTAAAGAATGACGTCCATTATCCCTGAACAAGTACCGGTATAGATATTTGTTTAGGGGCCAGCTGAAGGACGCCTTAGGGTGCAGGAGTTTCTCACTGCATTAAAGACCTATTGGTGACTTTCTGCTGTTGTCTGTTCTATGGTTGGATTGTTGTCTCTTTGACACATTCCCCATTTCCATTCTCAATTTGTATAAGTTCACACATCCTAAATTAATTGAGGATGTCAAAATCGACGAAGATTGACGACCCATAAACAATTCACTGGTATGCAAAAGTTAGTTTTGCAATAAAAATTATGAATTTGATTTTCTAGCAATTTCAGTTTGTTTATCAGATATTTTTTTATAGAATACTTCAAGATCATACAGATTCAAGTGGTATGCACAGTCAGGCTTTAGATTCTCTGAAACAGAAACTTGCTGAAGTAGAAGATTCACTGAAAGCAGAGCAACAGTCATACAAGCAAGCACAGGTTAAACTTCAATAATTTGCATCAAGTTCTGTTTTAAAAATGTGAATCAAGGATAGAAAATTCCTAATTTCTGTCAATTTTAATATGAAAATATGGCAGGTTTTGGACATGTTCACCACCCTTATGTCAGAAAATGAATTACCAGTTACTAAATCCTGATTGTATTACTTATAGAAATTTGATTACTAGATTACTCAAACCTTTTTCTACAATAATATTATTTATCGCTATTTTGTGCATTTTTCCTTTGATCTTTTTTTGTGATAATTTTTCATATCATGCTACTCGCATGAGATGGAAAATTATCGCCAGAAACTATGGAGGCACGTGGCATTTCTAATGAAACTGACATGAAATTGACAACGTCGTCATAGGTAAAATAGCGAGAAAATCAATCTTGTTGAGATGACCGACGATAATCTATATATATGATGGGACCAAATGAAATATTTTTCAGGCAGATGGTATATAAAGAACTGTTCACATATATAATGTAATTTTTTTCAGCAAGAATCAGTTGGTAGACAAGGTTTATTAGAAAAAGAACAAAAAACATTTACGGATGCTTTAACATTGGCAGAGAAGAAGGCTTCTGATGATAGAAGTAAGTTGTTAGTATCAATATGTCTTTCAAAAGTATGATAAAACAAACCTTTCAATTAAAAAACCAAACTGTTTATAAACTGAAAACCTGTCTAAAACACACTTCTTTTAATCAGGCTGTTCACTGTTTCTGAAATAAGTTCAGCTTAGTTTGCTGAATTCATGTATTACCTAACCCTTAACCCAATATTCCCATTTATCACATATTTGTCTTGAATACTGATTTTTTAGTTTGTTCTTATGTTGTACTGTATACCACTGTGCCAGGTAATTAAGGGGAGGGTTGGGATCCCCCTAGCATGTTTAACCCCGCCACATTCTGTATGTATGTGCCTTTTCCAAGTCAGGAGCCTGTAATTCAGTGGTTGTCGTTTGTTTATGTGTTGCATATTTGTTTTTTGTTCAATTTTTACATAAATTAGACTGTTAGTTTTCTCGTTTGAATTGTTTTACATTGTCATTTCGAGGCCTTTTATAGCTAACTATGTGGTATGGGCTTTGCTCATAGTTATAGGCCGTAGGTTGTCCTATAGTTGTTAATTTCTGTGTTATTTTGGTCTCTTGTGGAGAGTTGTCTCATTGGCAATCATACCGCATCTTCTTTTTTTATATGACAGTGTTTGCACGTATTGAAAATTATGAGAATTTTGTTACAATAACAATGTGCAACTTATATTTATTTATTAAACCTCAGTTATGCCAAGTTATTGCTTTTGTTTAGTACCATATATTCAAAAATAAGGGGAATGTTACAAAAAATTTGTACATGATAACAAAAAAAATTATGGAAAATGTGAAAGCTAAAAAAAAAATTAAAATAAGATTGGGTAAACTTTAAAAAGTGGCGAAATAAAACAACGTCTTCAATATTTGATGCAAAATAGGACTATTATCAAAACACTATATCAAGTTAAAAAAAAATGGTAAAAAACTTTGGAATCACATTAAAGTTTTCAATTCAAAAATGGATAATAATTTTCCATCTAAAATGCAGTATGAAAATGAATCTGTTAATATTTGTTAATACACTTTTCTTCCGTAGCTGAAAAACATATTGGAAATAATACTTCAGATATGGATTTTTCTATCATGCAAAATTTTACTATTAAAAAATTAAAGGAAACTTTTAAAATTTTAAATTAAATCTCATTTCTGTTGGAGAGTTGTGTACCTTAAAATTGATCAATCCGCAGGTTGAGATAGAGTTGGTCCCAAATTTTAATAGCTAAGTGCAGAGATAATATCGCCATCAATTACTTTTCTAATAAACAAAAATATAACATTGAATCATTTTCCTCAAAACATAAAACATGCAAGAGTAACAGCTGTACATAAAGGAGGACCAACAGATGTTCCCTCCAATTATCATCTGATTTCTATTTTAAATACCATATCTAAATTTTTTGAGAGACATGTACAAAGTTATATGATTTTTTATGCCCCACCTACGATAGTAGAGGGGCATTATGTTTTCTGGTCTGTGCGTCCGTCCGTCCGTTCGTTCGTTCGTCCGTTCGTCCGTCTGTCCCGCTTCAGGTTAAAGTTTTTGGTCGAGGTAGTTTTTGATGAAGTTGAAGTCCAATCGACTTCAAACTTGGTTCACATGTTCCCTATGATATGATCTTTCTAATTTTAATGCCAAATTAGAGATTTTACCCCAATTTCACGGTCCACTGAACATAGAAAATGATAGTGCGAGTGGGGCATTCGTGTACTGAGGACACATTCTTGTTAAATAATAAACTAGAGGCTCTAAAGAGCCTGTGTCGCTCACCTTGGTCTAGGTGAATATTAAACAAAGGAAGAAGATGGATTCATGACAAAATTGTGTTTTGGTGATGATAATGTGTTTGTACATCTTACTTTACTGAACATTCTTACTGCTTACAATTATCTCTACCTATAATGAACTTGGCCCAGTAGTTTCAGTAAAAAATGTTAGTAAAAATTTACAAATTTTATGAAAATTGTTAAAAATTGACTATTAAGGACAATAACTCCTTAGGGGGTCATGTTGACTTATTTTTAGGTATTATTTTGATGTACATTATTGCTGTTTACAGTTTATCTCTATCTAAAATAATATTCAAGATAATAACAGAAAACGGCATAATTTCCTTAAAATTACCAATTCAGGGGCAGCAACCCAATTACAGGTTGTGCGATTCATCTGAAAATTTCAGGGCTGATAGATCTTGACCTGATAAACAATTTTACCCCATGTCTGATTTGCTCTAAATACTTTGGTTTTTAAGTTATAAGCCAAAAACTGCATTTTACCCCTATGTTATATTTTTA
Organism: Mytilus edulis; assembly: GCF_963676685.1. Lineage (NCBI taxonomy): Eukaryota > Metazoa > Mollusca > Bivalvia > Mytilida > Mytilidae > Mytilus > Mytilus edulis. The sequence continues at coordinate 22,385,622 of NC_092346.1, forward strand.
GCCATGGTGGCCATCTTGGTTTTTTGGACAGGTCACCAGACACATTTTTTAAACAAGATACCCCAAAGATTATTGTGGCCAAGTTTGGATTAATTTGGACCAGTAGTTTCAGAGGAGAAAATTTGTGTATAAGATTACTAAAATTTACGAAAAATGGTTAAAAATTGACTATAAAGGGCAATTACTCCTAAAGAGGTCAACTGACCATTTCGGTCATGTTGACTTATTTGTAAATCTTACTTTGCTGAACATTATTGCTGTTTACAGTTTATCCCTATCTATAATAATATTCAAGATAATAACCAAAAACAGCAAAATTTTTTGCCATATTGCCTTGACATCCATATTCAGAAATATTAATCATACCCCACACAATTTATTATAATGTTTTTGTCTGTCCGTCTGTCGTTCTTCCAGTCCTGTTCTTGTCATCTCAACTCCTCTGAAACCACACAACAGAATTTCAAGGAACTTTATAGATAATAAGGATATAATTATGTAGATGTGCATATTGGTTCAATTATTTAGGTAAATGCCCCTTTGCACTTACATGCCTCAATATAATTCTGCAACAGTTTGTCATCGCAACTCCACTGAAACAACACAAAAAAACTTCATGAAACTTTGTAGATATATCGAATTGATTTTTTTCCTAGGAGTTATGCCCCATAACTCTAAAGCCCCATTAGTCAAACACCCCAATAGTTCAATGTCTCATTAGTCCAACACCCCATTGGTCAGATTCCCAAATAATCAGACATCCAACAAGTCCAACACAGAATAATTTAACAACACTTTATTCCATTTTCCTGTACATGTACTTAAGGAATTCAAATTTTGTGTATTTTGCCTGAAGACAATGATCTAATCAGCTAAATATGTTGACCAATAAAAGTTTACTTATGTTTTGTTGTCAATTTAGCAATATCAAATTTATTGATAAAAAAGTTCATAGTTCACCTTCTTTTTAAGCAAAAGTGAAAGACTTGACGAATCAACTGAAACTAGCTCGACACAATTTGGATTGTGCAAAGCAAGAGCTAGCTGAATACAAGGAGAAAGCCACAAGAATTTTGCAGGTTAGAATGTGTTTATCTTGTACACAGAAATCAATATTTGTTTTGATTGTGTGCTGTATGATAAGGAGATGACTGTATTGTGTTTAAAGCTGCCAAGCATTTTATTTTGTCATTTTTTGGTGGAAGAACCCTTTCAAGTTTCTGAAAGCCTATACAGTTGGCTGTAAAATTATTGAACTGTTACCAGAAGTGTTGCTGTATCCCTTTCTTTGCCTTACAATTTTATAACAACTTCTATCCCGTATCTTGACACTGATATTTCCACATGACAGTGTTCTCCCCAGAAATTTTGGATAGCATCACATTTGGCGTAAAAAAAATTAACTGTATTTTTTTCAATGTCATTTGTCGCGGCGACGCGATACTCTATTTCTTTATGTTATATATATTTATATGTTTATATTGTTTAATTCATAACTGAGAATACAATTAAACTATAACAGTGAAAACAGTTTTTTTTTTATCATGTCTATGAAATTCATTGTTTCATGATATGGTACTCAATGAATTAGTCCCAGTTGTTTCTAATCCTTACATCAAAATGATATATATTTTTAACAAAGTTATCTAACAAATAGTCTGTTAATGTGTAGTTTTCTTTATTGGTACTTTTCTGTGCCATTTGTGCACCTTTTTTTTGTCATATCTGCTCGGTTCCGGTCTGTAGTTTACACAACAATGTGCAATGGCGGCCGAAGAAAAATTCATGAGAATGAGTAAGAAAATTAAAAATGTTTGACAAGAGATTGGGAATAAATATGACGCTTTTATTGCATTTAATGGATTAAACATAAACAAAAGCCAATTATGATTACTTTCTAAAGAAGTATTAAACTTATTTAGCTCAAAATCAAAATTTTTGCTCTCGATAGACAAGTAGTACCGGAAAAGAAAGAAAGTATATACATTTGGAAAGTTGCAAAAATAAACGACCAAACCTCTTTTTTAAAGAGAAAAATCGTTTCAATCTTTGAAATTCCGTAATAAAAAACGTAGATTTTGAATTGTTTTATGATTTTATGATTGCACTTTTTCCATGTCGAAATTGCTGATTGCAGATCACGTGGTATCAGTTATGTCACAAGTGTCAGCTTTGAGTATTCGCATCCAAACAGTTATCAACCAAAGGGCAATTAACACCTATTTTATCACTCTTAATTGCCTCTATTGTCCGACTTGAAGGGATTACAATTAAAGGTGATATATTTTTTTATGATCGTAATAGGGACTCAGATGAAAGTTCAAAATTTAGGACATGGATTTACGATATTGAAACAAGAAAAATAGCATCTTGAAAATAATTATAGCGTCGCAGAAATTATTATAGCATCACAGGGAAAAAATATAGCGTCGCGGTACCGCGACTCTAAAACGGCCTGGGGAGAACACTGCATGATCTAAACATCTGCATCATTTGATTTATTAGTTAGGCTCACTGATTGTTGTAATAACTGTCTTTGATAGATTAATACTTGGAATAATCTGACTTAAACAACTGAATTATCCAGGTTAATCTAAACCATGTGGTTACGTATTGTGAAATTTAATTGTGCATCCGAAAGTTTCAAAATAATGTTAAGGGGGCTCACGGGAATAAATCAATTTTTTTTCTAATATAGGATTTTGCTATATTTTTTTATAAATAAACTTTATCATATACAGAAAAATAAAATAAAATAATGGGGTCACCGTATATTTAAGCTCACAATCTGCCTATGAAAGAAGTATACATTTTTGTTGATGTCCTTTTTAGCTCACCTGGCCGTCGTCGTCTGTCTTCGTTAACTTTTACAAAAATCTTCTCCTCTGAAACTGCTGGGCCAAATTAAACCAAACTTGGCCACCATTCTCTTTGGGGTATCTAGTTTAAAAAATGTGTGGCGTGACCCGACCAACCAACCAAGATGGCCACCATGGCTAAAAATAGAACATAGGGGTGAAATGTAGATTTTGGCTTATAACTCTGAAACCAAAGCATTTAGAGCAAATCTGACATAGGGTAAAATTGTTCAAAACTTTCAAATCAATAGGACAACCGGTTATTGGGTTGCTGCCCCGAAATAAGTAATTTGAAGGAAATTTTGCAGATTTTGGTTATTATCTTGTATATTATTATAGAAAGAGATAAACTGTAACCAGCAATAATGTTCAGCAAAGTAAGATCTACAAATAAGTCAACATGACCAAAATTATCAGTTGACCCCTTAAGGAGGTATTGCCCTTTATAGTCCATTTTGACCAATTTTTCGTAAATTTTTGTAATCTTTTACAAAAATCTTCTCCTCTGAAACTCCTAGGCCAAGTTCATTATAGAGAGAAATATTTGTAGCAACAAGAATGTTCAGTAAAGAAAGATTTACAAACACATCACCATCACAAAAACACCATTTTGTCATGAATTTATCTGTGTCCATTGATAATATGCACATAGACCAAGGTGAGCGACACAGGCTCTTGAGAGCCTCTAGTTTTCTGTTGAACTAATAGGAGAAAAAGAAGTAATATCGAAATAAAAAAAGAACTAAATTACAGAAATTGCTTAAATTTTACAATTATTTAGTTTATGTACAGCTTATTTGAAAACAATAATAAAAAATATAGGTCACCGATGTGTTAAATAAGATATTTCAATTTTAATACCAAAAAATGTCATTTTTGCACCAAAGGGAGATAGTTTTGAGCTTTTTCAATGATATAAACATTTTAAAAGTCATCTTGGGCCAAACCGAATTGATTTTTTTGGGTTGATTTTTGTACCATATCATAAAGTAATGACTTATAGTGTAATAAATAAAATTTGTAATGAAAAAACAAATGTTTAATTTTTTGCTGAATTTTTTGTACACGCGAGCCACCTTAAACAGAATTGTCCTATATCCATACATGGTCATTACCCTCATAACCAGTCATTAAGTGTTTTATTATACTGAACAAATCAACTTTCTAAAAAAAATTACGATATCATAGTTGGACGTTGCCAAGTGCAAAAATTCAAGCAGAAAAAGTTTTTGACATCATTATTGTCCAATGAAAAATTAGTATGAAAAAGTACAGGAAATATGTTGATGAAACTATTAACCGGGGTAATAGTCTTTGAAACTATTGACTAGCAGATAGTCTGTGGAATGAAATAGCACAACTATTTCATTACATTTTGTATAGAAAAAGATACTAAGGTATAATAACATCTAGTAGCATTCAGTGCTATTGTGTTAATTCAGGTGCAACTAGACGCTTGTTAAAAGTTAGCATGCACTTTATATCCTCATTGGTCAATTAAAATATTTGTGGCCAATGATAATTAGTATTGACCCTGATCATGCCATGACCATGCTGAACTTGACTGTATGAATCAAAAACTTGCATAATTCCTAGACAAAGACCATGGAAATTTTCAGTTTCTTATCACATCATTGATAAGAAACAAAATCTATACAAGTTGAAACAGTAGCCTATATAGCTAAAAATTACTGTATAAAAATTTAATGCCAAAAATGTTTTTATGACAATAAAACGGATTTTCCTGTTTTCCGAATATAACTTATACATGGAGATAGTTTTTATTCCAGTTATCATTACATACAGTCTGCAGTTAAAGTTTTTAAAACACTAGAACACACCCGTGATATCGCGGGTCCGTGACTGAATTAAAGTATATAACTATGCGCAAGTTTCATTTTAGTATTATTTTTTATCTGATAAAGTCATGCCGATTATAAGATACACAGTTTTCTCTGCTTTCAAGTCTTTCTGTTTGAACCCGTCGAACTGGAACTTATCAATTATTGGTAATATTAATTATTTGGATAACAAAAGGTCCTGGAATGGAGTATTTTTTAATCAACAGCATTGTCCTATGTTAGTTATAAATAAAGTTGAATTCTTTGATTCTCATGCCCGCTAACAAATTGAAAACGGTTCCTATATACACCTTATTTTAAGTCCAGATTTTAAGTATTCGTATTGTTATCTTAGAAAGTCTAACTGATTAAAATACTACAATAGGTAACAATTTGACAATGATTGAATTTAGTAGTGTCATCCCTGTGATTATGATCCGTACATATAGCATAATCCTAAATACACCATTTGGTGGTGCACCTGTTAGATGCGGAACGTACAGATAAGGTAATAGGTAACAGGTGAATATACTATTGGTATCGGTATTGAACTCGACCCGGAACTTCTTAATTATTGGCAATATTAATAACGTGGAAAACAAAAGGGCCTGGAGTGGTGTAATTTTTAATCTACACCTTTGTACTATCTATAATACTAAAATTACGAGGTCCAATTTGTCAGCCGTCATCACGTGAAAACGACGAATCACAGAATTCAACTTTATATATAACTAATATAGTACAAAGGTGTAGATTAGAAATTACACCACTCCAGGCCCTTTTGTTTTCCACGTAATTAATATTGCCAATAATTAAGAAGTTCCGGGTCGAGTCCGCTACCGATACCAATAGTATAGTTATCTGTTACCTATTACCTTATCTGTACGTTCCACATCTGACAGGCGCACCACCAAACGTTGTATTCAGGATTAATATGCTATATACACGGGTCATAACCACAGGGTTGACACTACTAAATTGTCAAATTGTTACCTATTGTAGTATTTTAATCAGTAAGACTTTCTAAGATAACAATACGAATACTAAAAATCTGGACTAAAAATAAGGTGTATAGGTACAGCTTTCAATTTGTTAGTGGGCATGACGTAAAACAGCGAAGCAAAGAATTCAACTTTATTTATAACTTATATAGGACAATGCAGTTGATTAAAAAATACTCCATTCCAGGACCTTTTGTTTTCCAAATAATTAATATTATTGTTTCAGTTCGACGGGTTCAAACAGAAAGACTTGAAAGCAGAGAAAAACTGTGTATCTTATAATCGGCATGACTTTATCAGATGACAATACTAAATCTAAAATAAGGCTTGCGTATAGTTATATACTTTAATTCAGTCACGGACCCGTGATATCACGGGTGTGTTCTAGTATTAGTTATATATAAAGCTCAATTCTTTGATTCGTCGTTTTTACGTGATGACGGCTGACAAATTTGACCTCGTAATTTTAGTATTATAGATTTATTTTATTTATAAAGAAGGCGAGACACTAGGTCATGCAGAACCCTTACAAATTTTTGTGGCCCCCGACAACAAACCGCAACAAAGTTGCAGGGCCTATATAGTTTTACCCTTGTCCACCATTCCATCATTCTGTCATACTGTCATTCTGTCATTCCTTCGTTCTGTCATTCCATAACAATCCATTATACAGAGTTTTTTTCTAAATGCCTTTAGATATTAGCCTGATTTTTGGTATGTAAGTTAACAATGATGAGATACAGATCAAGTCTAAGTTTTGTTCCGCTCCGCTAATTTTGGCCAAAGAACTTTGATATATTGTTGAAAATCACAGTATAACTCACTTTTTTACTAAATGACTACCGATATTGGACTGATTTTTGTCGAGCTGTGACTTTAGGGATAGTGATCAGGCGGCGGAGGCGTCAGCTTTGCTAACTTTTTAAAAGCTTTATATTTTAGAAGGCGGAAGACCTGGATGCTTCATTCTTTGTATATGGATGCCTCATTGTTACGAAGTTTCCGTTAGTCACATGTCCAATGTCCTTGACCTCATTTTCATGGTTCAGTGACTACTTGAAAAAACAGTTAAGTTTTTTATACGACCGCAAAAATTTTAATTTTTTGGTCGTATATTGCTATCACGTTGGCGTCGTCGTCGTCGTCGTCGTCGTCATCGTCGTCCGAATACTTTTAGTTTTCGCACTCTAACTTTAGTAAAAGTGAATAGAAATCAATGAAATTTTAACACAAGGTTTATGACCACAAAAGGAAGGTTGGTATTGATTTTGGGAGTTTTGGTTCCAACAGTTTAGGAATTAAGGGCCAAAAAAGGGCCCAAATAAGCATTATTCTTGGTTTTCGCACAATTACTTTAGTATAAGTAAATAGAAATCAATGAAATTTTAACACAAGGTTTATGACCACAAAAGGAAGGTTGGGATTGATTTTTGGAGTTGAGGTCACAACAGTTTATGAATTAGGGGCCAAAAAGGGGCCCAAATAAGCATTATTTTTGGTTTTTCACCATAACTTTAGTATAAGTAAATAGAAATCTATGAAATTTAAACACAAGGTTTATGACCATAAAAGGAAGGTTGGGTTTGATTTTGGGAGTTTTGGTCCTAACAGTTTAGGAATAAGGGGCCCAAAGGGTCCAAAATTGAACTTTGTGTGATTTCATCAAAAATTGAATAATTGGGGTTCTTTGATATGCAGAATCTAACTATGTATGTAGATTCTTAATTTTTGGTCCAATTTTTTAAATTGGTCTACATAAAGGTCCAAAGGGTCCAAAATTAAACTTAGTTTGATTTTAACAAAAATTGAATCTTTGGGGTTCTTTGATATGCTGAATTTAAAAATGTACTTAGATTTTTAATTATTGGCCTAGTCTTCAAGTTGGTCCAAATGGGGGTCCAAAATTAAACTAAGTTTGATTTTAACAAAAATTAAATTCTTCGGCTTATTTGATATGCTTTATCTAAATATGTACTTTGATTTTTGATTATGGGCCCAGTTTTCAAGTTGCTCCATATCAGGATTCCATATCAAGTATTGTGCAATAGCAAGAAATTTTCAATTGGAGTTATCTTTCTTTGTATAGAATAGTAGTTGATAATATATGTTGGAAATTTGCCAGACATGTCATTTTCTATTTTTATTTGCCAATAACTTTATGTAAATAACTTCATTGGAAATTTGCCAATATAAAATGTTGCTGATGAAGCTTTTTTTCCTTATCTTATCTAAAATGTTTTTAGATAATGTATGTTGGACATTTGCCAGACATGACTATGATGTCATTTTCTATTTTTATTTGCCAATAACTTTATGTAAATAACTTCATTGGAAATTTGCCAATATAAAATGTTGCTGATGAAGTTTTTTTTATTGTTTTATACAATAAACAATGTATATTCACTTTTACTACCAACCAATCTTTACCATTCAGTGATAACAAGCACTTTATTTTACATTTTAATATTTTATGATGTATTTAAAAGAGTAGTTATTGTTGCAAACTCCATTAGAAATTTGAATTGATATCAGTTTTGGAAAAAGGGAAACGGGGATGTGAAAAAAAGGGGGGGGTTAAATTTTTCTCATTTCAGATTTCATAAATAAAAAGAAAAATTTCTTCAAACATTTTTTTGAGAGGATTAATATTCAACAGCATAGTGAATTGCTCAAAGGCAAAAAAAACCTTTTAAGTTCATAAGACCACATTCATTCTGTGTCAGAAACCTATGCTGTGTCAACTATTTAATTTTAGATTTAAAAAGTTTGAAGAAAAAATCTTTGATTGATTTGTAAAATCTTGACATTTGTTTTGTGTAAAAAAAAAACCATGTAATGTCAAAATTTGATCACAATCCAAATTCAGAGCTGTATCACGCTTGAATGTTTTGTCCATACTTGCCCCAACTGTTCAGGGTTCGACCTCTGCGGTCGTATAAAGCTGCGCCCTGCGGAGCACCTGGTTTGTAATGTTAAATTCTCTCTTATTATAAGTAATAGGATAACTATATTTGGTATGAGCGTACCTGGCAAGGTCCTCGTGCCCGTCAGACAGTTTTCACTTGACCTCGACCTCATTTCATGGATCAGTGAACAAGGTTAAGTTTGGTGGTCGTCCATATCTCAGATACTATAAGCAATAGGTCTAGTATATTCGGTGTATGGAAGGACTGTAAGGTGTACATGTCCAACTGGCAGGACTGTGTCATCTGACCTTGACCTCATTTCATGGTTCAGTGGTTATAGTTAAGTTTTTGTGTTTTGGTCTGTATTTCTTATACTGTATGCAATAGGTCAACTATATATGGTGTATGGAATGATTGTAAGGTGTACATGGTTAGCTGGCAGGTGTCATTTGACCTTGACCTCATTTTCACGGTTCATTGCACAGTGTAAAGTTTTTGTGTTTTGGTCTGTTTTTCTTAAACTAGATCAACTATATTTGTTGTATGGAAGAATTGTTAGCTGTACATGCCTGCCTGGCGTGGTTCATCTGACCTTGACCTCATTTTCATGGTTCCTTGGTCAATGTTTAGTCTCTTGGTTAATGTGAAGTTTATGTGACAGTTGTAATAAAGCTTTATATTTTGGACTATCAACATAATATCAATGATTAGTAAAAAAGGCGAGACATTTCAGCATGTGCACTCTTGCAAGTATGTGAGTTAACCATGATGAGATACAAATCAAGTTTGGGTTTTGTTCTGCTCTGCTAATTTTTGCAGAAATTAAAGGCTTTGGACTGATAAATTTTTGAAAATCACAGTTAAACAGACTTTCTTTCTTAATGCCTTCAGATATTGGGCTGAATTTAGGTGTGTCAGTTAACCATGATCAGTTACAGATCAAGTTTAAGTTTAGTTCTGCTCTGCTGTTTTTTGCCAAAATTAAGGGATTTGAACTTTTATAAATTGTTGAAAATCACAGTTGTACAGACTTTTTTTCTAAAAGCCCTTAGATATTTGGCTGATTTTTGATATGTGAGATTTGTGTATCATATCTTTTGTACTGTAGAACTGAAACTCGGTGTTCCTTCCAGGGAAGCAAGTCCATTTGTACTATTACAAACTTGTACTACGTCAAATTGTACCTCTAAAAGTCAACTGATACCAAAGTTAACTACCTGTCAACTAGAACAACTGCAATCATTGCAAACATGTACCACTGCAGACTCACCATTAAAAATATACATTGATATATGCATTGCTTATGAAAACCTTGAAAAAGTATTAATTGATTTGCCTCAATAATTAATTCGTTAAATAAACATAAATGTACAATATACAAATGTTTAATGTTTGTTCTTTCAAATCTTTAAAAAAGAAAAGAGATTGAAGCAACACTGCCACAGTTTTCATAGTTAAGGTTTGCCTTGGTTTTTGGTTAACTGCCTATACTGCTTACATTGCTTAAATTTAAAGTTTTAACTATCTACCATGCTGACAGAAAACTTTCAAGTGTAACCAAATCAGTAACTATTATAATTTATTGGCGAAGTTTCATTGCATCAAGTTGACCATGCTGAGACGAATATATGGAATTTATTATTTAGTTAAAGAAAATTTGATTTGAATCAACAGTATTTGCAGATTTTTATGTTTAAGTATATAGTGAGTTTGGTTGAGTTATGAGTATTTATTTATTATTTCTGGAAGAAAAAAATACCTTGAAAGCAATAATGTGACAGAGAAGGCTGGGTTGGTAACTTGGTGGGGCTGCTTTTATGGGAATTCAAGTAACCTTTAATGCATCTTCTTCTTCCACCTCAGAGCAATCAGCTCTTTGATCACTAGTATTTACTGTGAATACGGTTTATTGCATTTAACATGAATATAGTCTTGTGTTAAAGTTTGTTATACACCAATTACTTTGTCAAACCTTATAGAATTGAGTGAAATGATATTTAATGTATTTAATTTATTGGTTATAAGAATCTACTGTTTAAATTTTTTTCCCAGTGATGTGTATTACTGATACTATTTGTTTTTCCTTGTTTTTCTAGTCAAAAGAAAGATTAATTGCAAGTTTAAGAGAAGGATCGGGAGCCTCAGGGGAATCTGTTGGTGTGTCAAATCTAGAGTATGATTCTGTCAAGCAGGAGAGAGATATGTTTAGGGAAGAATTACAGCATTCAAGGATGACAGCTGAAAATCTAGGATTAGAGCTGCAGGTTTGAATACTGTGGATTCATTTATTTTCGTGGGTACCAATTTTTCGTGGATTAAGAAAAACTTGCATATTCATGGATACTTAATTTCATGGTTTTGCTGAAGTCTGCAAACAAACCTATAGAAAATTCATTATTGGTTGAACATTTAATTTCGTGGTTTTACTGTGCCCACGAAATCCACAAAAAAATGGTATCCAACGAATAATAATGAATCCACAGTAAATGAAAATTTGTATGTAAATCACTGAAACCGAAACACAATAAAACAATAAGTACAAGGTATGTGATGGGCAACATGCAGTCTTCAATAAGAGATGTCTACACTATATGTCAAGCTCAAACTAATGCAAGGATCAAGGTGTGAATGAATAAAACAAAAACTATCAAAGATCTGCCATAGATAGGACCAAAAGTGTATGATACATCTGCCATCACTTTTCACTTTTCTATCCTTTTATTACTTGTCATGTCCACTTCAAATATAAATAAAGGTTAAATGCATGTTGTCATAGTGGGACTTTTTATGATTTTTCTTTAATATGAAATAGATTTGATGTTTGATGCTTTATTTTGTTTACTACAAATTAAGTGTGAAAAAGATCAACTTGACCTTGTTGCTTCATTCATGGACTTTATATTAAGGTCAAGTTACAATAAGTAGTTTATGTCACAGATTTTCTTAAATTATTTTGGATCATTGAACTGTATCTGAAAATCGATAAACTGATTGAATTCTTTCAAAATAGGTCCATGATTTTTGTCGAGCCTGCAACTTTTGTTGCAGAAAGCTCGACATAGGGATAGTGATCCGGCGGCGGCGGCGTTAGCTAACTTCTTAAAAGCTTTATATTTTAGAAGGTGGAAGACCTGGATGCTTCATACTTTGTATATAGATGCCTCATGTTACGAAGTTTCCGTCAGTCACATGTCCAATGTCCTTGACCTCATTTTCATGGTTCAGTGACCACTTGAAAAAAAAGTTCAATTTTTTTGTAATGTTGAATTCTCTCTTATTATAAGTAATAGGATAACTATATTTGATATGTGCGTACCTTGCAAGGTCCTCATGTCTGTCAGACAGTTTTCACTTGACCTCGACCTCATTTCATGGATCAGTGAACAAGGTTAAGTTTTGGTGGTCAAGTCCATATCTCAGATACTATAAGCAATAGGGCTAGTATATTCGGTGTATGGAAGGACTGTAAGGTGTACATGTCCAACTGGCAGGTGTCATCTGACCTTGACCTCATTTTCATGGTTCAGTGGTTATAGTTAAAGTTTTGTGTTTTGGTCTGTTGTTCTCATACTATATGCAATAGGTCTACTATATTTGTTGTATGGAATGATTGTAAGGTGTACATGTCTAACGGGCAGATGTCATGTGACCTTGACCTCATTTTCATGGTTCAGTGGTCAAAGTTAAGTTTTTGAGTTTTGGTCTTTTTATCTAATACTATATGCCATAGGTCAACTATATTTGGTGTATGGAAATATTTAATGATCTTTATGTCAGTCGTGCAGGTTTTATTTGACCGTGACCTCATTTTCACGGTTCATTGCACAGTGTTAAGTTTTTGTGTTTTGGTCTATTTTTCTTAAACTATATAAGTAATAGGTCAACTATATATATTCCATTATTTGACAATTACAAATGTGATTCTAGTCTAATTCAAAGAAAAAGTAAAGATAGTTCTATTAACACTAGGGGCAGACAACTCCTATCTCTATGTATATCTTCATCATTGCGTATCCTTAATGGCAGAACAATGGGTGATTTAATGGGTGCACACACTTGCTTCCAACCTTTAGGAAGTAGTGTTGTCGATTATTTTTTAGCATCTGAGGAACTCTTACCAAATTTCACATATTTTCACACTCATAATTTTTTACCTGATTTCTCAGATCATTGTCAGATCTCATGCATGTTAAAATGCAACACAAAAATTTATGAAAGAAACTTAAATCTAGCTTTAATGCCAGATAAATATATATGGGATGATAACTCAGTCTCAGCATTTCAAGATGCCATAAATTCAAATGAAATCAAAAATTTTATTAGACAGTATAAAGATAAAATTTATGATCAAGATTCAATTAATAATGCCGCAGAAGATTTAAATAAGATTTTTCTAAAAGCCGCAGATTTATCACTAAAGAAAATTATTAGAAAACCAAAAAAAAGCAAGAAGAAGAAAATTAAAAAGAATAGAGAATGGCAAGATCAAGATATAATAAATTTAAAACAAAACTTATATCGAAAATACAAATTAATGCAAAATCACAACACAGATCCTTATGTACGAGGGTCCTTTTTTAAATGCCTGAAATCGTATCGAAAACAAAGAAGAGCAAAAATAAGAAAATTCAAACAAGACATCATGAATAAACTCGATAATTTATATGATCAAAATCCCAAAGCCTATTGGCAACTACTAGATAAAATTAAAAATATCTCAAATAATAGTCAAAACAAATCTGAGAATACTATCGACTCATCTGAATGGCAAGAATACTTTCAAAAATTAAATAAGAATGAACAATATAGTGATGATTTGATTAAGAAGAAACTTGAATCATTCCATAATGAAAATGTTTTTAATGAACTTGACTACTTAATAACACCTGAGGAAATAGAAAAAGCAATAAAAAGTCTTAAGAATTCTAAATCGAGTGGATTCAGCATGATCTCAAATGAAATGATAAAGTATAGTCAAACCGTTTGTATCCCTCTAATACAAAAACTCTTTAACTTAGTATTTTCAAGTAGTATTTACCCAAAATTATGGGGTCAAGGCTTTATCACCCCCCTTCACAAGTCTGGATCTAATCATGATCCATCAAACTACAGGGGCATTACTATTGCAGATAACATAGGCAAGTTATTTAATTCAATTCTAAATAACAGGTTGACAAAATTTTTAAAAACTAGAAATATAATTAGAAGTGAGCAAATTGGTTTTACTAAAGGATGTCGCACAACAGACCATATGTATGTGTTAAATACCATCATTCAAAAATTTGTGAAAAATAATTCAAAGCCTCTGTATGCATGCTTTGTAGATTTTAAGCGTGCGTTTGATTCAGTTTCACATCTCCACCTTTTTTATAAACTTAAATGTATAGGTGTTGGAACAAAATTTTATGACATTATAAAATGTATGTATGAAAACACAGAAACTTGTGTAAAAATAGACCAACACAGGACAAACCTTTTTAAATCAAATATAGGAGTAAGACAAGGGGATAATCTCAGTCCCTGTCTCTTTAATATATATTTAAATGATTTGCCAACCTATTTTGACCAAACATGTGACCCAATCCCATTAAATACACATCCCTTAAATATTTTAATGTATGCTGATGATGTAGTTCTTTTATCATCATCAGAGCAAGGACTTCAAAATTGTGTTAACAAATTAAATAAATTTACAGTTGATTATAAAATGACAGTTAACACAAAAAAGACCAAGGTTCTTGTATTTAACAAATCAGGAAGACTTAAAAATATTAAAATATCATTAGGAAACCAGACTTTAGAATGTGTACAGAACTACACATACTTAGGTATAAATTTTTCATCATCTGGGAGTTTCCAAATAGCAAAGAAAGAACTTTATAACAAAGGAATGAAAGCATATTTCAAATTAAGGAAGACCTTTTCAGTGGAAAGCCCAAAACCTAGTACTTTATTACACATCTATAACCATACAATCCGACCAATCTTGTTGTATGGATCTGAAATTTGGGGTTATATACCACATAAGAAACAAATACATTTGGATAACTTTATATCAAAAGAAACTGATTATCTTGTACTAGAGAAAATTCATACTAAGCTTTGTAAATTTTCACTTGGAGTAAATATAAAAACATCAAATATGGCATGTAGAGGAGAACTAGGTTCACTCCCTACACTGTATTATGTAATAATGAATATGGTAAAATATTGGATCCATCTTATGAAAGATATTGAACCTTCAAATATTATTCTAAGGGAAGCCATAAATCTATCTCATTCTATGGACAAACATAACCAGGAATCTTGGATAGGAAGCATTAAACATATATTTAAATTTCTAGACTTAGAATATCTATTTGTTAACCAGTCAAACTTTAAACAAAACCATATTCTAAAAAAAGTAAAAACATCTTTAACTATTAAATTTAAAGAAAGCTGGTTAGCTAGTTTAGAAAAAAATTCTGGGAAGTGTACTAATTTACAATCTGGCAATAAATTAAGAACTTACAGAAAATTTAAAAATATTTTTATGTTTGAACCATATTTAAAAATGAATTCAAAAAAAGATAGGCAAATAATCACAAGATTTAGAACTAGCTGTCATGATCTTGAAATCGAAAGAGGGAGGTATATTGGAATTAAAGCTGAAGACAGAAAGTGTAAGCTATGTAAGAACGCAGTTGAAGATGAACTACATTTTCTTTTAAAATGTCCTGTTCTAAAAGATACTCGATCTAATTTAAATTCAAAATTCAAAAATTTTTCAAGATTATCTGATGAAATGAAATTTGTTTGGATTCTTTCATCTGAAGATTTGTTTGTTACTTCAAACTTATCTAATTTATTGCACTCCCTTTTTGAAGAACGAAAGAAAATTATAGAAAATATTGTTGTTTGAAATAAAAAAAAATAGAAGAAAAATATATATAGATATATATATATATATAGGAAATAAAATTGATCAGGAGTTGTCTCCCATACACCTAGAACTATAAAGATTTATGTAATTTCTCCAGGTCACAGTGGCACCCATAACAACTATGTTGTCAATTACTTGGTTTATATCAGGTTAATTAGTGTAAATGTGTATTCATGTGTTTTTGTTTTTGTTTTTTGTTTTTTGTTTAAATGTACTTTAATCATTCTAATCATTTTCTGTGCTTTATTTTGTAATTCATTTGATTGTATAGCTCAAATTTTGGGCACCATGATTGGTAAATAAAATTATCTTATCTTATCTTATCTTATGTTGTATAGAAGCATTGTTAGCTGTACATGTCTGCCTGGCATGGTTCATCTGACCTTGACCTCATTTTCAAGGTTCATTGGTCTTTGTTTAGTTATCTTGGTCATGTTGGTTAATGTTAAGTTTATGGTACAGTTGTTAGAAAGCTTAGCTTTTTACTTAGGACTATCAACATAATATCAATGATTAGTATAGAAGGCGAGACATTTCAGCGTGTGCACTCTTGTCTAAGTTAAAATTGGTTATAAAATTGGGGATGTAAGCCGGGTGGGTGGCTGCCAAATATTGTCCGTTCATTTATATGGAAACTCTTTCGAAACAGTCAGGTCACAATTAAAGATGTGGAATATGATGGAAGAAGCCATCATATCAGTTTCACCACCAGATTGATGTTCTTGATTTGTTTTTAGCTCACTTGGCCTGAAGTTTCTTTGTCGTCTGTTGTCGTTGTCCGTCGTGGTTAACTTTTACAAAAATTTTCTCCTCTGAAAGTACTGGGCCAAATTAAACCAAACTTGGCCACAATCATCATTGGGGTATCTAGTTTGTGTCTGGTGACCCGGCCAACCAACCAAGATAGCAGTCATGGCTAAAAATAGAACATAGGTCATAAGATTTTGGCTTATATATCTGAAACCAATGCATTTAGAGCAAATCCTACGGGGTAAAATTGTTTATCAGGTCAAATTCTATCTGCCCTGAAATTTTAAGATAAATCAGAGAACCCGTTGTTGGGTTGCTGCCCCTAAATTGGTAATTTTAAGGAAATTTTGCCGTTTTTGGAAAGATTAGAACTTGTTCTAAATCTTTACTAAGGCACCGACAGGTTAGCTACTGTTACTAAATGTATTCACACTGAAATATAGTTCCCTATGGTTCTCATGTATGTGCACATAATACACATATAAACTGAAAAAAATGGGTATATAATGTAGCAGTTCATTCAAGAATGTATGTCATTTTAAGGTGTGTTGTTGTGCAGGCTTTTTTAAAAACATTTTGATTAGGTAATTGGGTATTGATACAATACTAGTATGATTGACAACTGTCATCTATACTATTAAACGAGAAGACCTCATTTTTGGTGTCGCTTCTCTTCTTTCCACAATAAATTAATCAACACGCCTCTGTGTCCTATAGGTACAGTGCATAGTCGCATTTGTCATTCATTCATATGATTATTCAGATTGAGTTATTTTAGGAGAAAAACGAGAAAAAAGGCATCCGGGTATTGTCCCGTCATTGTACGAAATTTTAAGTCAGATTAGACTTCCGGTTTGCGTTTTTCTGTATACTTTGAACATACATATATATAATACTACGAATAAAGTGTATTTTCAGAATTTTATCTGCTATCATTTCCAAGTTTACTATCCATGGCAGTCACAGAGTTTATTAAATAGAGAGAGTCTGTATACTACATCAATGATCACCATGGATCGATTAGTAAACTTAGAATTGAAAGTAAATACGCTTTATTTATATAGTAATGAATGTTCATAATATACAGATAAGCGCTTAAATTATTCATGTGAACTTTTGGTACTTTTTCTGAAATTCTCCAGTCATTAAATCTTTTACAAAAAAAAAGAAGATGTGGTATGATTGCCATGTTGAGACAACTCTCCACAAGAGACCAAAATGACACAGAAATTAACAATTATAGGTTACCGTACGGCCTTTAACAAAGAGCAAAGCCCATACCGCATACTCAGCTTCAAAAGGCCCCGAAATGACAATGTAAAACAATGCAAACGGGAAAACTAGCGGCCTTATTTATGTACAAAAAATGAACGAAAAACAAATATGTAACACATAAACAAACGACAACCACTGAATTACAGGCTCCTTACTTAAATAAATGTTCATAACATACTAAATGTATGTTCATATTGAAATTGATAGAAAACCAAAAATTGGGAACTTTGGAAATAAAGGTGAAGGGTAAAAAAAAAACATTTTCCTGTCCCCAATAACCTATGACTTATGATACTTTTGCTGAAATTCTCCAGTCATTTTGTATTTAACAAAATTCTTCCAACAACACTTTACATACTGATACTTTAAACTACGCTCTGAATGCCCGCGATTTCGCGGGTGTGTTCTAGTTATCATTAAACAATCAGAGACAAGGTAGGCCTTAATTACAATGCCCCACCTCATAAACTGTCATTCAAATTAACCACATTACCTCAGTCTTCATAATTATAAATACCCTGCAATATACATCTTAATATACAAATATTTGACCTCATAATTGAATACACAAATGTATATATTAGATGTTTGATATATTTAAGGATGATAGATTTGTTTATTGCCAATTACTTTTCATCTACATTACATAAAGTGATTCTGTAAATAATAACTGAAAGATCAATGATTAATGGAATAACAAGATCTTTAAAAAAAAATGAGATATGAATATAAATATGAATATATAAAAGGTATTCAAGTAAGGCCTATAATTTATTTGATAAATTTTCAATAATCATCTGTAATTAATCAACAATTTAGATTAGTTCACTTTTTTTTTTTATCAGGAATAGGCTTGAAACAGTTTTGAAATTTTAAAACGTTTAATTATAACAAACCATTGTTTATTAGTTTATTCCCTATCAATTGTTATGTCTACTTTAGTTAATAGAAATCTATGAAATTTAAACACAAGGTTTATGACCATAAAAGGAAGGTTGGTATTGATTTTGGGAGTTTTGGTCCCAACAGAATAAGGGGCCCAAAGGGTCCAAAATTAAACTTTGTTTGATTTCATCCAAATTGAATAATTGGGGTTCTTTGATATGCCGAATCTAACTGTCATGACTGTGTATGTAGATTCTTAACTTTTGGGGCCGTTTTCAAATTGGTCTACATTAAGGTCCAAAGGGTCCTAAATTAAACTTAGTTTGATTTTGACAAAAAATGAATCAGTTAGGTTCTTTGATATGCTGAATCTAAAAATGTACTTAGATTCTTGATTATTGGCCCAGTTTTCAAGTTGGTCCAAATCGGGGTCCAAAATTAAACTTTGTTTGATTTCATCAAAAATTGAATAAATGGGGTTCTTTGATATACCAAATCTAACTGTGTATGTAGATTCTTCATTTTTGGTCCTGTTTTCAAATTGGTCTACACTAAAGTCCAAAGGGTCCAAAATTAAACTTAATCTGATTTAAAAAAAAAAAATGAAATCTTGGGGTTCTTTGATATGCTGAATCCAAAAATGTACTTAGATTTTTTATTATGGGCCCAGTTTTCAAGTTGGTCCAAATCAGGATCTAAAATTATTATATTAAGTATTGTGCAATAGCAAGTCTTTTCAATTGCACAGTATTGCGCAATGGCAAGAAATATCTAATTGCACAATGTTGTGAAATAGCAAATTTTTTTTTAATTAGAGTTATCTTTCTTTGTCCAGAATAGTAAGCAAGAAATATCTAATTGCAAAATATTGTGCAATAGCAAGATTTTTTTTTAATTGGAGTTATCTTTCTTTGTCCAGAATCAACTTAAATCTTTGTTATATACAATATACAATGTATATTCACTTTTTACTACCAACTGATAAATTAAAATAATCTTTACCATTCAGTGATAACAAGCAGTTTTTTTACATCTTAATATTTTATGATGTATTTAAATGAGTAGTTATTGTTGCAAACTCCATTAGAAATTTTAATTGAGATTAGTTTTGGAATAAGAGAAAGGGGGATGTGATTAAACAAATTGGGTTCAATTTTTCTCATTTGAAATTTCATAAATAAAAAAGAAAATTTCTTCAATCATTTTTTTGAGAGGATTAATATTCAACAGCATAGTGAATTGCTCTAAGAGAAAACAAAAATTTTAAGTTCATTAGAACACATTCATTCTGTGTCAGAAACCTATGCTGTGTCAACTATTTAATCACAATCCAAATTTAGAGCTGAATCCAGCTTGAATGTTGTGTCCATACTTGCCCCAACTGTTCAGGGTTCAACCTCTGCGGTCGTATAAAGCTACGCCCTGCGAAGCATCTGGTTGAAACATGTTCAGAACAGGCAACACTATTTCAATAAGATGTAAACTGCAGTTTAAATAAAATTGTGCAAATTAAGAGACCCATATTATTTAATTTGAGCTCATTTTATCCTCATACTTGAAAAGCATGTTTCCTTCTAAAGACCTGCTGTTAATGCAATTTTCAGCAATAGTGGTTTATTAATGTTAATTTCCCCCCACCATACCTTAATCTGAAATAATTCAAACTACTCTTCTAATCTTTCCATGAATGATTTCCATCACTTTGATTGGTTATTATTTTTGATATTGTTATAGATAGAGATAAATTGTAAACATCAATAATGTTCAGCAAAGTAAGATCTACAAATGAATCAACATGACTAAAATGGTCAGTTGACCCCTTCAGGAGTAATTGCCCTTTATAGTCAATTTTTATTAATTTTTTGTAAATTTTTGTAATCTTTTAAAATAATCGTCTCCTCTTAGAGACAAATTTAACAAAACATGTCCACAATTATCATTAGGGTATCTAGTTAAAAAAATGTGTCCAATGACCTCGTTGCGAAACAAGATTTCCGACATGGCTAGAAATAGTACATAGGGTAAAATGCAGTTTTTGGCTCATATCTCTGAAATCAAAGCATTTAGAGCAAATCTGCTGTGGATAAAAGTGTTCATTAAGTCAAACCCTTTCTGCTCTGACATTTTCAGACCGATAGGGCAACTTGTTGCTGCCCCTGAATTGGTAATTTTAAGAAAAATTTGCAGCTTTTGGTTATTATCTTGAATATTATTATAGATAGAGATAAACTGTAAACAGCAATATTGTACAGCAAAGTAAGAACTACAGATAAGACAACATGACTAAAGTGGTCAATTGACTGTCAATTTTTAACAATTTTCATAAATTTGTACAAAATATTTTCCAATGTCACTTTTGGGCCAAGTTCATTATAGATAATTGTATGCAGCAAGATTGTTAAGTAAAGTAAGACCTACAAACACAAAAAAAAACACAATTTTGTCATGAATCCATCTGTGTCCTTTGTTTAATATGCACATAGACCAAGGTGAGCAACACATTAAGAGCCTCTTGTTCTAGTTATATAGCTTTATTCAGTCTAAATGCACTTTACACTATTTTAAAGTATTTATAAGTTTTATTTATTTAGGAAATAGAGAGCCAGTTACAACAAGATAATGATTCTGCTAATGAACAGATAAGGTCAATGGAAGAGAATCTACAGGAAGAAAAAAGAATACGGCTAGACTTTGAACAGGAGATTCTCAATCAAAAGCAGGTGAAATATCCACAAAACATTTTCCACAATTTAGTTTAAAATGACCATTGAAATTCCCATTATATAGACTAATGATTAAAAAAGAATTTGCATCATTACATAATATAAAAAAGAAGATGTGGTATGATTGCCAATGAGACAACTATCCATAAAAGACCAAAATGACACAGACATTAACAACTATAGGTCACCGTACGGCCTTCAACAATGAGCAAAGCCCATACCGCACAGTCAGCTATAAAAGGCCCTGATAAGACAATGTAAAACAATTCAAACGAGAAAACTAACGGCCTTATTTATGTAAAAAAATGAACGAAAAACAAATATGTAACACATAAACAAACGACAACCACTGAATTACAGGCTCCTGACTTGGGACAGGCACATACATAAATAATGTGGCGGGGTTAAACATGTTAGCGGGATCCCAACCCTCCCCCTAACCTGGGACAGTGGTAAAACAGTACAACATAAGAAAAAACTATAAACATCAGTTGAAAAAGGCTGAACTCATCAGATGGACAAAAATACAAGTGGCCCGGTACTTATACATCCTGACACAAAAAGATACAATGAACAGATCTGAGAGTACTCGCAGTTATCTGACAGCTAGTTCAAAGCCACTAACAACTAATAAAAAAATTATGCATCTAAGACTAAACACTTCATGATTACAAAGCTATTTAGTTGAGTTTGACAGCGTCAAATTCAATGTACCACTTTGAGTACTTCAGTAGCTGAAAATTGTCCTGATGAAGCCTGCCGTGCAAATAAAAATGCAGACCATTTGAAGTGTTGTTGTCAATTTGTAGTATTTTAAATGTATCAACTGACTACAAAAGTAGTGAATTAGCTAAAGCTATAGTAACTTGATTAACTGTTATTTTCAAGGAGCTCCAGTATACTGTTGAAGAAATGAGTAGGCAAAAAACAGCATTTCAAAATAAGATAGCAGATAGAGAAGCAGACATTGAGAAATTACAAAATCAGGTTTGTATATCAGATACAGAATGGTTTCACTGAGAAAGTACGTTAGATGATCTTTCCAATTAATTTAATTTTTATTTATTTTACATGTTCTTATTCAATCATTACTTTATTCCTAAGTGCAATGTGATATAAAAAATTACACTTTTTACCTTTAACAAGTTACCATGGCAGCAAACCATGATGAAATTTGTATATTTTGTAAAATTTCCTGGTATTCCTTGATTTAAAGTTATTTGCTTATATTTCTTGACCATTTGAAATATTCATATGATTTAAGAACAAAATTTAAATTAATTTAAATACTTTTCAGTTAACAACCAAGACCATGAGTTCATCAACAGAGGGAGAGTTAGAATCCAGAGTTCGTTCTTTGACAGAAAGTTTAATTCAAAAACAAACTATGTTAGAATCATTAAGCACAGAAAAAAATTCACTAACACTACAGCTGGAGAGATTACAGGTAAGTTGCATATTATATATAAATAAGATCTGTCTGTCTGCCTGTTTGTCTGTCATATACTGATATCACGTCATTGTTAGTGTCGTACGAAGACATTTGGTTTCCTGACAAAAACTTAAGTATTATTTATGAAATTTAATCACAAGGTTTGAAACCACAATACCTGGTGGAATGGTGAATAGAAAAAGGGCAACAAACAAGGGTTTCTTGGTTAGTGGACAATTTAAAAGCAGTGTAAGAGAGGTAATCGAGCACAAATGTTTGGATTTCAGAAATTAAAAAGAACATGCAATAGCAAAAAAATGAATATGAATTCAAATCATATGACCAATTCTAAGATCTTTGACTACAGTTATTCTGTGTCTGAAACCTATTATGTGTCAAATATTCAATTACAATCAAAATTCAAACCTGAATCAAGCGCAAATAATGCGTTCATTTTTGCCACGACTTTTCAGGGTTGGACTTCTGCGGGTGTATCCAGCTGCACTGTAGAATTAATCCCCTTGACACAAGTACTAAAATTAGTTATTTGCTATATTCTAAAATATAGGCATGCATGCAAGTGATTCCCTTATTGTATGATCACAAATGGTTTTTTTTTTTGGGGGGGGGGGGTTGTTGTTGTTGTATAATGCTATTATGTTGTTGTTGGCGTCATTTGTGTTGTCGTCATTTTAAGACACACTAGGTTTCCGCTCTCTTAATTAGCACTGAATATATATTTTTAAAAACAAAGAAATCGTTTTTCAGCAACAGTATAAAGATATACAGTCATCATCTTTACGTACAAACACAACAGTAGTACAAGTACATGAGGAAGATGATGGTAAATATTCAAATATTTTTTCTCCAATTTTTTTTACAATTACATTGTATAACTCTTTTTTTAGGTGGTGGGGGTGTCAATTCTCAACAGCATAGTGTATTGCACAAAAGAAAAAAAAGGGATAAATTATTTTTGCCACAAGTTTATTGTTTTTTATAATTTTTTATAATTTTTAAATTAATAAAGAGATCCATTTTGTTACACCTTGTGATTAATTTATTTGGAAATCGTCAATGTCAGTCAGCAGGGTTTAAGAACATCAATTGTTTGACCTGTTAGTCAAATGCTTTTTGTTAACATATTTTTTTTCACTCTTTTGGTCTTTTGGAAAATGTTGTTTTTGCTGTATTTAGACCAATGAAATTTGTTACATGCACACATTTAAAAATTGCGGTTTTTATCCAATGCAATCATAGTTTTGAACATAGTTTTCAATTTAGACTTGTTTATATAAAACAATGTTCAAACCTATGATTGCGGTCTTTACATTTGTATCCGATGCAATCATAATTTTACCTTCAGAATGTTTGTTTTCGTCTAGGTATTATTTTATCTTATTTTAACTATATAAGGTAAACTGAATGTAATAGAAAAGTAATCAATAATTAAATGATAATTTTTGCTGTAATCCATTGAGTTATGATTACATGTTGACCATTACAGATTACTACTGATTTTTGGGGAACATACAATCAAACAATTATGATAACAGATTAATATTACCCCATCCTGCTTGCTTTGGAGACTGTCATACAAATGGTCATACAGATTCATGATGATTTTTATGTGCAAATTAAGATTGTGTGGGAAAATATATTGTTTGACCAATAGACATGTACAGGTAGTTATACCACATTTTGTTTGGGAAAGTTAAGTTGATTCTTAGTTCGCTCTCTATTGTACGTCGCCATGTTTCTTTTGGTCTCCCTCTCTTTCTTTTCCCCTCTGCTGGTGTCCAACGAAGAGCTATCCTTGTGATGTCATGTTTGTCTTTTCGTAGAACATGGCCAATCCATTTCAATCGCCTTTCTTTAATTTCTGCTCTGATGTCTCGTTGTAAGGTTAGGGTGTATAGTTCTTTATTACTGATGGTTTTTGGCCAGAAGATCTTGCAAATTTTCCGAAGACATGTATTGTGGAAAGATGACAGTTTGTTGAAGTCAGATTTTATAACCCTCCATGACTCTGCACCATATAGCAAAACTGATTTTACATTGCTATTATAGATTTTGATTTTTGTGGACCTGGATATTGATGTTGTTTTCCATATTGTTCGTAATCTGCAGAAAGAAGTTCAGGCTTTGTTGATCCTTGCCATTATATTTTTGCTTGTCCTGGCTGATATTAGTACCTAGATAAGTAAAATTTTCCACTTCTTCTATGTTGTCTCCTTTAAGTGTTATTGGTTGTTTTCTAGTTTTGTCATTAAGGCTAATTATCTTTGTCTTTTGTGTACTTATCTTTAAACCTACAGATAGAGCAGTCTCATGTAGTCTAGATGTTTTGTTCTGCATGTTTGCTCTAGTTGTTGATAATAGGCATATGTCGTCTGCAAAATCTAGATCTTCTAAGATTGTGTTCATCGACCATCTTATTCCAGTTACTCTGTTGCCAAGTGTTCTTCTCATGCACCAGTCGATGACAATGAGGAAAAGAAGGGGAGATGACGCATCCTTGTCTAACTCCAGATTGTACATTGGGTTCCATTGTGTTGGACACAGCATCTGTAGTTGTTGTAAAATAATTTGATCATGTTAATTATTTTCTCAGGTATGCCATACGTTCTTATTATTTCCCACATGCTGTCTCTGTCCAAGTCCACAAAGTTTATGACGATGTTGTGTTGCCATTCTATGCACTGCTCAATGATGTTTCTGAGTGTGAATATGTGGTAACTGCACCCTTTATTGGCTCTAAAACCTGCTTGTTCTTTCCGCAAGGTTTCATCTAAAGCATATACTATTCGCTTGGCAATAACTTTAAGGAAAACTTTTGCAGGTACAGATAGCAGAGATATAACTCTCCAGTTGTTGCAATTTTTCATGTCACCTTTCTTGGCAAGTTTAACTAGTAGTCCTTCTTCCCAGTATTCAGGTATAACTTCTTCCTCCCATATTCTGCTAAATAGTGTTTGTAGTATTGCTGCTGTTATTTCTACATCTACCTTAAGGAGTTCTGCACTGATGTTGTCTACTCCAGCTGATTTACTATTTTTGAGCTTGTATAATGCTTTCTTAATTTTACCAAGTTTAATTTTTTTCTTCTGATATATCTATTTCACTTTTCTCTTCGGTGTTATCGATTTGAGCTGGTTTGTCTGGTGGTTCTCTGTTTAAAACTTCCAGAAAGTGCTCTGCCCATCTTTTAAGTTTCTGTGATTCTGATGTTAGTACCTCTCCATTCTTGATTAAAACTGGTGTGTCATTGTTGCTACTTTTCCCACATAGCTGTTTAGTGATCTTTTAGAATGAAATTCAAAACAGTGTGGCTGTGGCCATTGATTGACACATTAAATTCATCCATTGACTGGGACAATTTAGGTGAACGTTTGTTTGTAACGACCACTGCTCACTATGTACTTTTTAAAGACACTTAAACTATGGGGTCACCAAAGGTTCTCAACACCTTAATAAAGTAATTCGAAAAATTAATCAGAAATAACACGATGTTTTGATTTATATCAATTATATAAATCAAAACATAAAGGTTATTCCTGATTAATTTTTCAATTTTTTTTATTATTAAAGGCGTTAAGAAACCTTTGGTGACCCCACAGTTTAAATGTCTATCGTAGGTACGTTGTGAACAGTGGTCGTTACAGACAAACGTTCACATAATTTGTCCCAGTCAATGGATGAATTTAATGTGTCAATCAATGGCCACAGCCACACTGTTTTGAATTTCATTGTGCTGTCGCGAGGAGGCATTATAGAAGTCTTGAATAGTGTAAAGGCTATGTAGTGGCAGAAAGACTTACACACTCGGCTTTCTTTTCATCTGCAATGCAGGCTAGCCAGTGGTGATAGAGATCCTTTAGCTCTAACCACACGAGAAGCTTACACAATCCTGTGGAACAAACCACCAGCACACACATCATCAGAAAAAACATCCTATGTTGCCAATGTAAAAAAAAATAGCTAAGCCATCTTGAAAAAAAACCAAGAGTGAATTGACTAGGTAAGTCCCATAAAACTGTAAAAAGAAATAGTATAAATAGCAAATGGTATATAAGAGTATTTGCATTGATAAAAATATTTCTGAATTTCATGATATTTTTTTTTACAGTCCGACAAAGACTACCAGCTTTCATGAGAGAAACCCCAACTGATGCAGAAGTGACAAAGAAGATGAAAAGAGCTGTATCTACCATTGACAAATTTAGGTTGGGCAGCAACCACCATTTGATTTTCGGGGGGGGGGGGGGGGGGGTGGGGGGGGGGGGGGTGGGCTTTGGATTTTTTTTCTGGACAATCTATTTTTTTCGCGACAAATTTTTTCTTTCAATTTTAGCATTACATATAGTGGCAGCTGAGGGTTAAACAAACAATTTTATTTTTTCAGAATCCAAAACAAATGATTTTTTTCTCCAAAAAAATCCATAGCCCCCCCGGGCCCCCCCCCCCCCCCCCACAAACATTATCTGAATCACAATTTCTGTCCTTCCTTTTCCAATGCATAACTTTTGTACCCTAAGACTGGGTTTAGCCAAACTGTGTATACTTTGTATACAGTTGCATCATTAACTGGGGGAGGGGGAGGGGCATATACCAAACTCAGGTCACTCTAACCTTAAAGTTGACCTTTGACCCCTATAGTAAAACCTTGTACAATTCGTGTCTGGCTAAAAACTTTTCTACCATTGGATGACGATACTTAGTATGTAAATTGCATCATGACCTTGTTGTGTGTCAAATTCTAAATTTATAATCTGTTACACCTTTTCAACCGGAATTTTCAAAGGTTTTTGATTTGGTGATGTATGGCAGGCCGGCGGCTGCCAAACAGAGTCCATTCAATAACATGAAAATGTTAGATGATTTTTTTTTCAAAATTCGATATGTTGTTCCCTGTGACTAAATGAAGTTCAAGTTCAATTTTCATGATTTTAGCTTTTCTCCTAGTTGACCTACATCATTTTTATACGACCGCAAAATTTATTGGTATCATGTCGTTGGCGGTGTCAGCGTCGTCCGAAGAAGGATGGTTTCCAGATAATTAATTGAGTAAATAGAAATGAATAAAATTTTAACACAATGTTTATAACCACAAAAAGGAAGGTTGGGATTGATTTTTGGGTGATGGTTCCTAAGGTTTAGGAAATAGGGGCCCAAAGGGGCCAAAAACAAGCATTTATCTAGTTTCAGGACAATAAGTTGTGTATAAGTATTTCAATTGCTCTGAAATTGTACCACAATGTTTAATATTATAAGTAAAAGGTTGGGATATATTTAAAGGGTTATGGGGCAAACAGTCAAGGAATAAAGGGCCAAAAAGGGGCCAAAAACAAGCATTTTTGTAGTTTCGAGAAAATAACTTGTGTAAAAGTGTATGAATCTTTCTAAAATTATACCACAAGATTCCATACTACTAAGGGATGGTAAGGATTGACTTTGGGGGGTTATGGTTCAAATCAATTATGAATTAGGGGCAAAGAAGGGGGAAAACAAGGTTGTTTTCTGGTTAAAGGACAGTTTAGAGTTTGACTGTCCCTTTGGTATCTTTCGTCCCTCTTTTAGACAATTTGAAAGCAGTGTAAGGGAGGTATTCCAAAAGTAATATTTGAGCTACTTCACACTGATTTTAAATATGTGTATTGGAATTTTGCCAATAATTTCAATATTCATAAACCCCATTGGAAATTTGCAAATAACTTTAGTATAATAAATTTCATTGGAAATTTGCCAATAACTTAAGTATAATTAGAAATTTTCCAATAAGTTAAGCATTATTGGAAATTTGCCAATAACTTAAGTATAAATAAATATAAATCATTGAAATTTCAACACAAGGTTTGAAACCACAAAGGTACGTTGGGATTGATTGTTGGGGTTATGGTCCCTTTGGTTTAGGAATAAGGGGAATAGAAGGGGCCCAAAGACATATTTTTCTAGTGTCCAATATTACTTGTGGAACAGTGTATAGAATTGCCTGAAATTGTATCACAAGTATATATATATCAAGTTATGACTCAATCTGTTTATGAATTAGGGGCAAAAAAGGGGGAAAACAAGGGTTTCCTTGTTAATGGACAATTACTTCAGCAATTTTTATACGACCGAAAAAATTGAAAATATATATTGGTATCAAGTTGGCATCGTTATTGCATCCTCGTCGTCCTCGTCATCCGAATACTTTTAGTTTTCGCACTCTAACTTTAGTAAAAGTGAAAAGAAATCCTTGAATTTTAATACAAGGTTTATGACCACAAAAGGGAGGTTGTGATTGATTTTGGGAGTTTTGGTTCCAACAGTTTAGGAATTAGGGGCCAAAAAAGGGCCAAAATAAGCATTATTCTTGGTTTTCGCACAATTACTTTAGTATAAGTAAATAGAAATCAATGAAATTTAAACACAAAGTTTATGACCACAAAAGGAAGGTTGGGATTGATTTTGGGAGTTGAGGTCTGAACAGTTTAGGAATTAAGGGCCAAAAAGGGGCCCAAATAAGCATTTTTCTTGGTTTACGCACCATAACTTGAGTATAAGTAAATAGAAATCTATGAAATTAAAACACAAGGTTTATGACCATAAAAGGAGGGTTGGGATTGATTTTGGGAGTTTTGGTCCCAACAGTTTAGGAATAAGGGGCCCAAAGGGTCCAAAATTAAACTTTGTTTGATTTCATCAAAGATTGAATAATTGGGGTTCTTTGATATACCAAATCTAACTGTGTAACTAGATTCTGAATTTTTGGTCCCGTTTTCAAATTGGTCTACATTAAGGTCCAAAGGGTCCAAAGTTTGACTGTCCCTTTGGTATCTTTCGTCCCTCTTTTAAACTTGGTTTGATTTTAACAAAAATTGAATCCTTGGGGTTCTTTGATATGCTGAATCTAAAAATGTACTTAGATTTTTGATTATTGGCCCAGTTTTCAAGTTGGTCCAAATCGGGGTCCAAAATTAAACTTTGTTTGATTTCATCAAAAATTGAATAATTGGGTTCTTTGATATGCCAAATCTAACTGTGTATGTAGATTCTTAATTTTTGGTCCCGTTTTCAAATTGGTTTACATTAAAGTCCAAAGGGTCCAAAATTAAACTAAGTTTGATTTTAACAAAAATTGAATTCTTGGGCTTCTTTGATATGCTGAATCTAAACATGTACTTAGATTTTTTATTATGGGCCCAGTTTTCAAGTTGGTCCAAATCAGGATCCAAAATTATTATATTAAGTATTGTGCTATAGCAAGAAATTTTCAATTGCACAGTATTCAGCAATAGCAAGAAATTTTCAATTGCACAGTATTGTTCAATAGCAAGATATTTTCAATTGCACAGTATTGCGCAATAGCAAGAAATATCTAATTGCACAGTATTGTGCACTAACAAGAAATTTTCAATTGGAGTTATCTTTCTTTGTCCAGAATAGTAGTTGAATCAACTTAAATCATTATTTTATACAATATACAATGTATATTCACTTTTACTACCAACTGATAAATTAAAACAATCTTTACCATTCAGTGATAACAAGCACTTTTTTTACATTTTAATATTTTATAATGTATTTAAATGAGTAGTTATTGTTGCAAACTCCATTAGAAATTTGAATTGAGATCAGTTTTGGAATAAGGGAAAGGGGGATGTGAAACAAAAATTGGAAAGGGGGGGGGGTCAATTTTTCTCATTTCAGATTTCATAAATAAAAAGAAAATTTCTTCAAACATTTTTTTGAGA
This sequence comes from Mytilus edulis, assembly GCF_963676685.1. Lineage (NCBI taxonomy): Eukaryota > Metazoa > Mollusca > Bivalvia > Mytilida > Mytilidae > Mytilus > Mytilus edulis. Next base: position 22,415,954 of record NC_092346.1, read on the forward strand.
GGATTATTTCAACAGCATAGTGAATTGCTCAACATTCATTCTGTGTCAGAAACCTATGCTGTGTCAACTATTTAATCACAATCCAAATTTAGAGCTGAATCCAGCTTGAATGTTGTGTCCATACTTGCCCCAACCGTTCAGGGTTCAACCTCTGTGGTCGTATAAAACTGTGCCCTGCGGAGCATCTGGTTCTCATTTCAGAAATTAAAAAGAAAATTTCTTCAACAGCCTAGTGTATTGCTCAAAAGCAAAAAATTAAATTGTTAAGTTTATTAGACCACATTCATTCTGTGTCAGAAACCTATACAGTGTCAACTTTTTAATCACAATCCAAATCCAGAGCTATATCAAGCTTGAATGTAGTGTCCATACTTGCCCCAACTGTTCAGAGTTCTACCTCTGTGGTCGTATAAAGCTGCGCCCTGCAGAGCATCTGGTTAATATCAGGATTGAGTTATTTCTTTTTTTACAGAAATGGTTGATTATATATATAAAGTTTGGTTACATTAAGTGTTTTAAAATAAGTATCTCCTGTTATCAGATTATGACAGAGCATGTGGTAAAAGTCTTATCTCCCAATTATCATTGGAGTGACAGATTTATTTGAAAATTCTCTGTTTCCTAAGTGAAGTGCTGATGATTATAAGCTTTATAGGACTTTATAAATATAGTAAGAAATGTACTCGTAATTTTGAGACAGTTTGAAGATAATTAAATTAAGTCTCCTTAAAACATATATATTCTTAACATGCTTAAGAATATGCTTTTATCTTGTAAACGGTTCAGATCCCCACCCCTAAACCATATATATTCTTGTATGGTCGAATAAAAAATCAAATGAAATATTGGAAGAGTCCCTGGCGTTTACCCAAACCCGCGCTTCTGTTTGATAACTTGTAAACTATCGAGATCCTTACCCCATAACCATATATATTCATGTATTGGACAATAAAACAAATCAAATCAAATTAAGGGGGAGTCCCTGGCGGTCACTCTCACCCCCTCCGGTTTAAGGACTTGTAAATGGTCGAGATCCCCACCACTAACACTAAACCATAGATATTCTTGTATGGGACAATAAAACAAATCCACTGAAATATAGGGGAATTCCACTGGGATCAGAGCTGTTTTAAGTACATATTTGCTTGACCTCTGCAGGAAAATCCTTTTAGGTGTCTGTGATGTATGTTTACACAATTTTGACTACTGGATCTCTATAGCATGTTAAGAGGGATTACTTGCACTTATGTGTATTGATAAGTATATGACAAAAAGCCTTATCCAGCTTCTATTGTGCTTTGATTATCTTTTGTTTTGAGGCAATACAAATCTTATGAATTAATTTATCTTTGAAAACTGAAATCCCCAAATAATAACTGATTTTTTGAATTTTTTTCAATTTCAGCATCAGACTTGGAGTGTTCCTAAGAAGAAATCCCATGAGTCGAATTTTCATTATTTTGTATATGGTAAGAAAATAATATTGTGACATGTTGCAGGACTATTTCGAATGTAGAACAATATCTGCTTAACTGAGATTATCCATAACTTTTTGTTGATCCTATGACTTGTGTTGCAGAAAGCTTGACACCTGGAGGCAGAAGCCACTGGGTTAACTTAATACATACCCTAAATTGGGAAATTTTGGCATTGGGATATTTTGGCGGTTTTCTTTAGAAAGGCATATGTATGTAATTTTGGTGCTTCGTCCAATTAATATGTTTAATTTTGTAACAACAGGAGTGAGCAAAATCATTCATATTTTCCTTTATTTACCCTTTTATTGACAAAATATTATTGAATTTCTCAATTGAGAAACACAACACAGTTAAACTAATGAAGGAATCTGATATGGATACAATTGCAAATAATTCCAATTATCATGGTTCAAAGCTGCAAGAAGTAATGAAATATAATCTTTTATTATATACTTCGTAGTAAATACAGATAAATTGTATGTGTAATACAATGAATGGCAAGCGTGCTGTATCAGCCACCCGTGATGATATCGATATCAGCACGGTTGCAAAAGCTTTTTTAAAACACCTTTAATCTGTATGAGGCATCATGTCATCGATTGCAATCACTGTTGCAAAGCTTTATCAAAACCCTAATCTGTATGACGTCATGTCAAACCTATAATCTGTATGACGTCATTTTAAACCTCCTAATCTGTATGACGTCATGTCACATAAAAAACATCTACTTGAGGTATATGTATATAATAAAGTGTAAATGATATTGCTTTTTAGCTCACCTGGCCCGAAGGGCCAAGTGAGCTTTTCTCACCACTTGGCGTCCGTCGTCCGTCGTCGTCGTCCGTCGTCCGTCGTCGTCCGTCGTCGTCCGTCGTCGTCGTCGTTAACAATTTACATTTTGAACTTCTTCTAGAGAACCACTGAATGGAATGGAACCAAACATGGCATGAATGTTCCTTATGAGGTGCTGACCAAGTGTTGTTACTTTGTAGCCGATCCATCATCCAAGATGGCCGCCAGCGGGGGACTTAGTTTAACATAGGACCCTATGGGAAATGCATACAAATGACTTCTTTTAGAGAACCACTGAATGGAATGAAACCAAACATGGCATGAATGTTCCTTATGAGGTACTGACCAAGTGTTGTTACTTTGTTGCCGATCCATCATCCAAGATGGCTGCTAGCCGGGGACTTAGTTTAACATAGGACCCTATGGGAAATGCATACAAATGACTTCTTTTAGAGAACCACTGAATTGAATGAAACCAAACATGGCATGAATGTTCCTTATGAGGTGCTGACCAAGTGTTGTTACTTTGTTGCCGATCCATCATCCAAGATGGCGGCCAGCGGGGGACTTAGTTTAACATAGGACCCTATTGGAAATGCATACAAATGACTTCTTTTAGAGAACCACTGAATGGAATAAAACCAAACATAGCATGAATGTTCCTTATGGGGTGCTGACCAAGTGTTGTTACTTTGTAGCCGATCCATCATCCAAGATGGCCGCCAGCGGGGGACTTAGTTTAACATAGGACCCTATGGGAAATGCATACAAATGACTTCTTCTAGAGAACCACTAAATGGAATGAAACCAAACATAGCATGAATGTTCCTTATGGAGTGCTGACCAAGTGTTGTTACTTTGTAGCCGATCCATCATCCAAGATGGCCGCCAGCGGGGGACTTAGTTTAACATAGGACCCTATGGGAAATGCATACAAATGACTTCTTCTAGAGATCACTAAATGGAATGAAACCAAACATAGCATGAATGTTCCTTATGGTGTGCTGACCAAGTGTTGTTACTTTGTAGCCAATCCATCATCCAAGATGGCCGCCAGCAGGGGACTTAGTTTAACATAGGACCCTATGGGAAATGCATACAAATGACTTCTTTTAGAGAACCACTGAATGGAATGAAATCAAACATGGCATGAATGTTCCTAATGTGGTGCTGACCAAGTGTTGTTACTTTGTAGCCGATCCATTATCCAAGATGGACGCCAGCGGGGGACTTAGTTTAACATAGGACCCTATGGGAAATGCATACAAATGACTTCTTTTAGAGAACCACTGAATGGAATGAAATCAAACATGGCATGAATGTTCCTAATGTGGTGCTGACCAAGTGTTGTTACTTTGTAGCCGATCCATTATCCAAGATGGCCGCCAGCAGGGACTTAGCCTAACATAGGACCCTATTGGAAATGCATACAAATGACTTCTTTTAGAGAACCACTGAATGGAATAAAACTAAACATTGCATGAATTTTCCTTATGAGGTGCTGACCAAGTGTTGTTACTTTGTAACAGATCCATCATCCAAGATGGCCGCCAGCAGGGGACTTAGTTTAACATAGGACCCTATGGGAAATGCATACAAATGACTTCTTTTAGAGAACCACTGAATGGAATAAAACCAAACATGGCATGAATGTTCCTTATGAGGTGCTGACCAAGTGTTGTTACTTTGTAGCCGATCCGCCATCCAAGATGGCCGCCAGTGGGGGACTTTTGAATGAAATTAAACATGTTCCTTTCCTTATCAATGAGGTTGTGTTGTCACTTTTAGCCAAATTTTATATTTTTTCATATGATTTCAAAAACCCAAGTAGAATCAGGTGAGCGATACAGGCTCTTGAGAGCCTCTAGTTTAATATCACACACCGTATCAACCCTTAACCAATATAATCCCTGGAGCAGAGCTCTTGGGATTATATTGGTGTCTCTGGTTGATACGGATGCGATTTTGAAAACGCCATATGATATTCTCTATGAATATTGAATTCACCATATAAACAGATTATTATTTTTAACACATATCATACAAAAATAAATTTTGATTATATCTATATATTGCAGTACAGGATAATCTATTGGCCATCAAGGATTTAATTTAAATCCTTACATCTCTGGCAGGACGGTTTACTCCTGGTTTGCCCACTTTTAATTATACCAATTATCTATTAGTAAAGAAAGTAAAAAAGACAAAAGGTTTAATGAGCATACCATTGTTTAGTCTGTTCCAACTTAAGTAAATAGATTATTAGTGTTTTCTATTTATTCAATAGCTGGAGTCTGGTGTCTATTAATCTGAATCTTCATCTTTTTTGGTGGGTGGGCTCCTCTGGCTGCATACTGTATAATATTACATTCCTCTAGCTGCATAGTGGATAATATTACATTCTATTATTGCTTTAACCTTGGTCGTCTTCAGTACCTCAATGATCTCAAAGATGTTTAGGCGAGCATTTTGGAGTCTCTACTCAATTTTGTTATGTCATCCAGATCTCAGAAAAAAAAATTCCCATATACCTTTATATAACACAAGGTACTTAACTCGTGATTTAGAAAAATGTCAGGCGAAGAAGAAATTCTGTTATATGCCAATTTCTTGGCTGTCAACCCCACCAGAACTTGTTATGTCGTAAATCTAAATTGATTTATCTTCACAATGGTATTTAATTCGCCTACTTTTGTTGTCGGAATCATCCGTAGCAGTCCTACCCAAATATGTCAATTGTAATTATTTCATCTACAGACGATGGATTTGCAATTAATGCGTCACGTCTCTTTATATATCTCTGTTTCCGATTGGTCAATTTTATGGGAAAGTCTAAATGATTCTCAGAGTTATCTGATCTTGCTACATTTCATACGTAAAGTCAAGAGAGTCTGAATGACATTGACGTCATGGGAAAATTTGTAACTTATTAGATATTCCACAAATAACACTTGTTAGATTTTTTCAAGGAATCTTTTACAATTTTACTAACCAGCTGATAAGTTCTTTCTGAAATAATTTTTATAATTAATCATTTACTGCAAGTTTATTGCCAATTTTATGTCGTTAGACGAAATAATTACGATCAACATACTTTGGAAGGATTGCTACGGATGATTCCGACTACAAAAGTAGGCGTCTTATATACCATTGTGAAGATAAATCAATTTAGATTTACGACATAACAAGTTTTAGTGGGGTTGACAGCCAAGAAATTTGCATATAAGTACCTTGTGTTATATAAAGGATCATAAAGGTATAATATAGGATTTTTTGGTTTATCCGAGACGAGTGCCTGTGCTTGGATAAATGAAAAAGTGACATGCTGAATTTGTAAACTTTTATTGATTGTTATAAAACTTGGACAGAGACTGTTCAACTGTTCAAGACGAAGAAATAGCATTTAAAGATTATTTTTTTTAAATCTGTATTTAACTGATGAATGGACTCACCTTTTTAATCAACATTTACTGACAGTAGCAATCTCAGCCAAGACACAAGAGTTCTGCCGAACCCCTGATATTTTTTTCTTATTTTGTGCCATATAACTATCAAATAGATGTTTTTGTTGTAGGTTTTGCTTCATGTTTGGGTGATGGTAGTGCTTATGACTTATCAACCAGAAATACACGCTACAGACTTCAAACAACCACACGATCCACAGACTTGAAGTCGTATTTCAAATGTGACTGTATGATTAAATACCTTGTGCCTATATAGAACATACTGTTACAGTAATAATGCTATATGTATCATTTATGCTGCACTTGAAATTCATATTTTGTTTATTATCAATGTATTGGTGATACTGGACAGCATTCTAAAGCTCTGTGTAACAGTTAAAGGGAGATTTGATAAATCATTTCAACTGTATGTGGAATGATTTAACTAATATGTAAAACCTTTATGTTTGAGCTGTCATTTTATCAACTGAAAGAAAGGGTATCACCACACCTTATTTCTAGCATATCTATAGGAGTTTTGTTGTTTATTCATGTATCAAAACAAATAGTACAATTATCCATCAGATCTTGGTAAATGTATTATTAGATTGGTGTGTGTATAAATGTTTTGATCTCTGTGAAATTGTACCACAAGGTTCCATACATTAAAAAGGTTTTGATTGATTCACATTTAAGTCCAAAAGGTCCAAAAATTAAAGTTAGTTTTATTTCATTGAATTAATATCTTTGATATATATGTGGAATCTAACTGCATATTTATATTTTAAATTTTGGGCCAGGATTTAAAATTGGTCCACTAAAAAGTCCAAAGGATCCAAATTCAAACTGATTGATTTCAACAAAAATAAAAAATATGGGGGTTCACATTGTATTTTCTCTGAAACCTTCATTTCTCAAAAGATATTAATTAAAAGTTTTAAGAAAAAAAGAAAAAGTGTTTTTTAAGTTATTGCCAAAGTACCTTGGATAGATAAAATATATGCAACGCAGGGGACATAGGATCTCTTTTATTTTATTTTTCCAGAAACATTTAATGTGTGCATCTAAATTGGTTAGTGCCAAGTTAGATATTACAATCACATAGAATCTGATGTCCTCTTAAACCTTGTCTCAATTATCCACAGTGTGAAAGGTTTTGTTGATTACTTATTCTTTTTATTGGGAAAAGATAGAGCTATCTTATATCTTATACTTTTGGCAAGTCTTTATTTGGATGCATCACATTTGCTCGCATTTGAGGATTATTCTTTTTTACGTTTCCTCGCAGCTACATTTTGCTTGCAGGTAAAACATGTAGTTCATAATAGAGATTCTGATAGTTGGTTTAAACTGGTGTATACTTTTAATTATATTTTATAATAATATATTTTTATATGACCAAATTTTGTGGTTGTATAATGTTATCATGTTGTCAGCTGTAGGTTTCGTAGTCAAGACATTTGATTTCTAAACAATAAATTGAGTATAATATGTGTATGAATGAATCTCTGTAAAATTGTACAGGAAGGTTGTGATTGATTTTGGAGCTTGTTGTTTTGTTTAGGAATAAACAAGAATGTGTCCTCAGTACACGAATGCCCCACTCGCACTATCATTTTCCATGTTCAGTGGACCGTGAAATTGGGGTAAAAACTCTAATTTGGCATTAAAATTAGAAAGATCATATCATAGGGGACATGTGTACTAAGTTTGAAGTCGATTGGACTTTATAAACTTCATCAAAAACTACCTTGACCAAAAACTTTAACCTGAAGCGGGACAGACGGACGGACGGACGAACGAACGAACGAACGAACGGACGGACGGACGGACGGACGGACGGACGAACGAACGGACGGACGGACGGACGGACGGACGCACAGACCAGAAAACATAATGCCCCTCTACTATCGTAGGTGGGGCATAAAAAAAGAGGGCCATAAACAAACATTTTTCTTGTTTCTTGATTTTTAGGTAAAGATTGCAGGAAATGCAATCAAAACCTTATGGGACTGGCTTGATATCTGAATATTCTAAGGCTGATTGCTACCTTTTTTGATACACAAAATATAGTGCATTAACTTTAACATTCTGTACATACTATCCTTGAACATTTCCAGAATTTTATCAATGTAATTTATGCTCAGATATTCAAGGCACAAAATGATGTTTCACTTGTCAAGATAATTACATAGTTTTTACAAGGTGCAGGAATCTAATATCTGTTCAAAAAATATAAATAATGTCATTGTTATCCTCATCTGTAGAAATTGGAGTTATCTTCCTTTGTCTAGAATTGCTGTTAAATCAACAACAACCAATGCAATATTTAATTTTACTTCCCACTGATGAATTCAAGCAATCATTACTGTTAAGTGCTTTCAAGCACTTTGATTGTTTAAGTGTATGGATCTTTTTGTAGTTGTACCACAAGGTATGCAAAAAAGGAAAGTTTGGTTTGATTTTGGGGGTAATGGCCTTAACCGTTATCATTAATTGCTACATAGGGACAAATTTTATTACACAATATACATGAATAGATGATAAAAACCATAAGTATTTTGAATTGAGTCCTTGTGGTCATTTGAGACCAATACCAAGGGCCAAGGTCATATTCTATATTTTGACTCTTTTGTATTTATGCCACTGACATTTCTTGAGATATATATGTTTTTGAAATTTCGTACACATTATAATATGCGTAGGGTTATTGTACAAGTTGTCAGTATTTTGATGCACACCTGCTTTCACCAGTTGATACAAGTTTATCTTGAAAAAGTAACCAGTTCGATGTTGTACTCACAAATGTATATACTTGAACCTGAAACTAAGCATTTGTCATAAAATCATGTCATAAATCTACAAATGAGAACATTGATTAATTTAGATAATATTTTTATTTTTTGACTAATCCAAATTCTTTGTCCACAAAATATATTTTAGTGTTTTTATATAAACTTTGTGTCAGTACTATGTGTAAGACTAGCATAAAATTGTGGATACAAAACAGTCATAAGCATAACCAGACACTGTGCTGACTTTATCTAACTATGAAAAAACCCACAAAATACTGATAACTTGTACAAAAATACTGTACAAATCATAATTTGTACACAACACCAGGAACACATGTATTGATTAGATATACTGTTCAGACAACATATATATATAAAAAAAGACTAGTGTAAATTGTTTGCTTTATTGTGATGAAGATATGTGATACATTTGGTGTGAATTGAAACAATTTATTGAGCTGTATTGATCTTTCAAAATTATATTATTGTCCACCAACGTGAAAATTGAGTCAAGGTTGTAGGTCAATGTCATTTTAAAGGCACTAGCTACCGTTTCATTGAAATATAAAGATATTAAAATAAGTCTTGATACATTGGAGACTAATTGCCGGAATGCAGGGTTGGGTAAGTACTGATATAACAATAACATTTGCAGGGCTGCCAAGTCTCACGCATTTAGAGTGAGACTAGCGCATGTTCATGCTTTTTTGGCGGCATTTTCCTTTGATCTATTGTTTTTTTTCTCTTTGATCTTTTCAATTTTGGCCAAATCTCACGCATTTGCTTCATGAAAAGTTGGCAGAACTGCATTTGTGTCTATGGTTACATTGTGTTATTGTTACATTAATGCACTTAAATGTACACTGGGATTATTAATCATGTATTTAAATAAAACTTGAAAACTTGTATTTGAATTTTACATACAATTTGTATGCCCCATGGGCAGTATGTTTTTGGTCCATGCGTCCTTCTGTCTGTCAGACGTGTCTTTCCCGGTTTTTGGTCTGTCTGGTTATAGTTTTTGGTCAGGGTAGATTTTGATGAAGTTGAAGTCATATCAACTTGAAACTTGGTACACATGTTCCCTATGATATGATCTTTTCAATTTTAATACCATTTTATTAATAGAAATGATAGTGTGAGTGTTCTATGGACACACTCTTGTTAAAATTTACAATGGACTCGCTTTTTCGACGAAAGTCGTTGGCTCGACAACAATTACAATTTTTGAATTTATAAAGGGGTATAACTCTAGAACAGTAAAACTGACACAACCATAACTCAAATTTAATCAGTATTTTGTGATAATGAGCATTGTGTATAAGTTTCATAACATTTGGTTGAGACCAAAATTCAACTTGACCTGTGTTTTGTGGAAATAAGTATTGCTTATAAGTTTCATAAAATTTGGTTTTGGAAAACTAAGTTAGAGACCAGAAACCAATTTTTGGATGTACGGATGTATGTACAAGTAAGGGACGTACATACTTACAGACAACTAGAGGCTCTAAAGAGCCTGTGTCGCTCATCGTCTATGTGAATATTAAACAAAGGAAGCAGATGGATTCATGACAAAATTGTGTTTTGGTGATGGTGATGTGTTTGTACATCTTACTTTGCTGCTTATAATTATTTCTATCTATAATGAACTTGGCCCAGTAGTTTCAGTGGAAATGTTAGTTAAAATTTACAAATTTTATGAAAATTGTAAAAAATTGACTATAAAGGACAATAACTCCTAAAGGGGTCAACAGACCATTTTGGTCCTGTTGACTTATTTGTAGATCTTACTTTGCTGAACAATTTTGCTGTTTACAGTTTATCTCTATCTATAATAATATTCAAGATAATAACCAAAAACAGCAAAATTTCCAATTCAGGGGCAGCAACCTATCAAAGGGTTGTCCGATTCATCTCAAAATTTGAGGGCAGATAGATCTTGACCTTATACAATTTTACCCCATGTCAGATTTGCTCTAAATGCTTTGGTTTTTGAGTGATAAGCCAAAAACTGCATTTTACCCCTATGTTCTATTTTTAGCCATGGCAGCCATCTTTTAAACAATTTTTAAACTAGATACCCCAATAATGATTGTGGCCTAGTTTGGTTTAATTTGGCCCAGTAACTTCAGAGAAGATTTTTGTAAAAGTTAACATCGACGGAAGACGCTGGACGCCAAGTGATGAGAAAAGCTCACTTGGCCCTTTGGGCCAGGTGAGCTAAAAAAGGGTAAAACTTTATATGGTGGGGATATAACAATAGCAGTATGACGAAATAAATAAAAAGTTTATATACACTAGATTCATAGAGGTGCTTATATTATAACCCTGTAACACATTTTACAGTTGATGCTGTGAAATTTAGCATTGCCTAATAAAATTTGAGATTTTTGGTTTGTCATAATTATTTGGACTAGCACTAAGAGTAAGAAAGTCATTTTGCTATTACATGGACAGATTTTATTTCATCATGTAAATAATTGCTACAGCACTTTTCTTGATACACGTGATTATTCTTAGTAGAATCTGACTTGTCTACCTTATTCTTGTAACAATTTGTGTACAAATGTAATGGTTAATGACTTAGTTCTCTAAAATTGATTTAACACGCAAACATGTTTTAATCACCATTTAAAAGAACCCAAGAATTCAACTTTTGGTTAAACATTTAATTTAGGACTCTTTGTACCTAGATGTTGTATTATCTAACTAACAATGAAAATAATACAGGTATAGGCTGCATTTCTGTAAATATTGACAATGCAATTTTCTAAAAGAACTCTTTTTATGGCTGAAACTGCACTTTCACTGACTTTTTGAAAAAAATTAAATCCTAGAATGGAAAATTGATATGCTCTACTATTTATAGCTCACCTGGCCCAAAGGACCAAGTGAGCTTTTCTCAACACTTGGCGTCCGGTGTTGTTAACTGTTACAAAAAACCCGGCCAACCAACCAAGATGGCCGCCATGGCTAAAATAGCACATAGGAGTAAAATGTAGATTTTGGCTTATACCTCTGAAACCAAAGCATTTAGAGCAAATCTGACATAATAAAATTGCTTATCAGGTCAAGATCTATCTGCCCTGAAATTTTCAGATGAATTGAACAACCCGTTGTTGGGTTGCTGCCCCTGAATTATTTTGAAAATTTTCAGGAAATTTTGCTGTTTTTGTTTATTATCTTGAACATTATTATAGATAGAGATAAACTGTAAACAGCAATAATGTTCAGCATAGTAAGATCTACAAAAAATTTAACATGACCAAAATGGTCAGTTGACCCCTTAAGGAGTTATTGCCTTTTATAGTCATTTTTTAACAATTTTTCGTAAATTTTTGTAATCTTTTACAAAAATCTTCTCTTCTGAAACTGCAAAGACAAATTTAACCAAACTTGTTCACTATTATCATTAGGGTATCTAGTTTAAACTAGAGGCTCTGAAGAGCCTGTGTCGCTCACCTTGGTCTATGTGCATATTAAACAATGGACACAGACAAATTTATGACAAAATTGTATTTTGGTGATGGTGATGTGTTTTAGATACTTCTTTACTGAAAATTCTTGTTGCTACAATTATCTCTATCTATAATGAACTTGGCCCAGTAATTACATTGGAAATTTGTTTTCTAAAAATTTACAAAAATTTATGAAAATTGTTAAAAATTGACTATAAAGGGCAATGACTCCTTAAGGGGTCAATGGACTATTTTGGTCATGTTTACTTATTTGTAGATCTTATTTTGCTGAACATTATTGCTGTTTACAGTTTATCTCTATATATAATAATATTCAAGATAACCAAAATCTGCAAAATTTCAAAATTTCCTTAAAATTACTAATTCGGGGGCAGCAACCCAACAACGGGTTGTCCGATTTGTCTGAAAATTTATGGGCAGAAAGATCTTGACCTGATTAACATTTTTACCTGTCAGATTTGCTCTAAATGCTATGGTTTCAGAGATATAAGCCAAAATCTACATTTCACCCCATTGTTCTATTTTTAGCCATGGCCACCATCTTGGTTGGTTTGACGGGTCACGCCACACATTTTACAAACTAGATACTGAAATGATGATTGTGACTAAGTTTGGTTGGATTTGGCCCAGTAGTTCAGAGATGATTTATGTAAAAGAATACTAAATTTTTTTAAAAATGGTTAAAAATTGACTATAAAGGGCAATAACTCCTTAAGGGGTCAACTGACAATTTTGGTCATGTTGACTTATTTGTAGATCTTACTTTGTTGAACATTATTGCTGTTTACAGTTTATCTCTTTCTATAATAATATTCAAGATAATAACCAAAATCTGCAAAATTTCCTTCAAATTACTAATTTCGGGGCAGCAACCCAATAACGGGTTGTCCGATTTGTCTGAAAATTTCAGGGCAGAGAGATCTTGACCTAATAGACAATTTAACCCCCATGTCAGATTTGCTCTAAATGCTTTGGTTTCAGAGTTATAAGCCAAAATCTACATTTTACCCCTATGTTCTATATTTAGCCATGGTGGCCATCGTTGTTAGTTGGCCGGGTCACGCCTCACATATTTTAAACTAGATACTCCAATGATGATTGTGGCCAATTTTGGTTAAATTTGGCCCAGTAGTTTCAGAGAAGATTTTTGTAAAAGTTTACAGACCACGGACGCCCAAGTGATGAGAAAAGCTCACTTGACCTTTCAGGTCAGGTGAGCTAAAATTGTGTCCGATGACCCTGCCTGGGAACCAAGATGGCAGACATGGCTAAAAATAGTACATAGGGTAAAATATAGTTTCAGAGGAGATTTCTGTAAAAAGATTACAAAAATTTGTGAAAATTTGTTGAAATTGACTGTAAAGTCAACATGATCAAAATGGTCAAGTGAACTCTTAAGGAGTTATTGCCCTTTATGGTCAATTTTTAACAATGTTCACAAATCTTGTAAATTTTTACAAAATATTTTAACTACTGGGCCAAGTTCATTATAGATAGAGATAACTGTAAGCAGCAAGAATGTTCAGTAAAGTAAGATCTACAAACACATCACCATCACCAAAACACAATTTTGTCATCAATCCATCTGTGTCCTTCGTTTATGATATGCCCATAGACCAAGTAGAGCAACACAGGCTCTTTAGAGCCTCTAGTTTTCAAAGGTCAAAATATCTTCTGTAAATTTTCAAAGGCTATTATTTTGGTAACAAGGTCACTTATGATTTTAAGAACACACACAAACAACAATACGTACATATCAACCTAGCAACTGAGTAATCCTTTAAAACAATGCATGTACACTGAGAAATTACAAAAAGACGATTTTACCTGTTTTGGGCTCTGCCATGTTGGGATCACCGTAATTGCAATTACAGTGATCAGTTCAAAACCAGTGATAGTTTTAGAGGAGAGGATTTTTGTAAAAGTTAACGGACGACGTACAACAATAAAATATGACATACGCCAAGTGATGAGAAAAACTCACTTGGCACTTCAGGACAGGTGAGCTAAAAATGGAGAGCTTACAAACCAAAATCGGACTAAAACTGTTCTCTATCTTTCATCTGAAATCAAAAGTGCGAAGGAGGAAGAGACAGACATGGGGATAACTATATACCTTTGACTGATTAATACATAGGAATAAATACCAACACATGTTAATTGGAATGAAAAAAAAACACCACATATTTTAGTTGATAATACATTTTTCAAAAACTTAAAATGTACATATAAAACTCCTGAAATAATTTGAATATAATCTTTATCATAATAAAAAAAAGACTGCCATTCTTAACATGAAAGCAGATTATACGTTCATATAAACAATTCATGTGTGTCTTTTTATGGTAGTATGGGAGTTTTCTGCCATCTTCAATTGTAAAATAGCTGAACACAATATTCTAAAATTTTGTTATAAAGTCATATAATATGGATGCAGGAGTGCAACTTGTTAAAAGAACTTTGAATATTAAGTGGAGGTCACTCAGAACTGTACAAATTTACATGGAATTTTTATTACATTTTCAAATGTATCACCATGTATACTTCATTTTGGCAAAGTATAAAAAAATGTATCCTTTGATCGTTTATACTCCCATACAACCCTTATTTGAGTGTTTGCATGCATTTCATAATTTTTTAATCAAATAATAAATCAAAAGACCAGTAATAAATAACTTATCATTGAAATCACTAAGTTACATTAAGTCAAACATTTATGTATACATCATTATAACAAAAGAATTAACATAATTGCACGAATGATTAATGAAATAAAGTAATGATTTAAATTAACGCAAGTCTTCATCACTGACATTTTTCTTGATCCTTAGTAATATTGTTGTAGTCCACTGATCTAATCGTGAAATACTATCATACTCTTTAACAGCATCTGTAAAAGTATCAGCATTTTCTTCTTCCACTGCTTCCATTAATTTCTAAACAATATAAATACAATATCAATTACTGATATAGGTATTTGAAGCTAACTTAGGAACTGATGAGACTTATGTAGACAAAACGTGCGTCCGGCATCTTAAATTATAGTCCTGGTACTTTTGATAACTAATTAGGCAAGGGTTTCTTTATTTATTGGCTTATGGATTGATTAACCCATTTTCAAGATTTACAGAAAAACAAAGTCCTCATTATCCCTGAGCTGTAAATAAAAATTTGTTAAGGATTCTGCTGAACCCTGTGTCGCCTATGATTGCTGCTGTCAGTATAAATTGTAATGTTGACTTAAAGTGAGTCAAAATACCACGAAGGTTTGACAAAGTTATTGATGACTGAAAACTTTAACCACTGACTAAACCTAAACAACTCTGAGGACAGAATCTAGGTACACTTAAAATGTCTTGATTTAGCAAGCTACAATTTACAGGCTCAACATAAATTATCTGTGAAGTAGCAACCACCTTAAATTATTGTAATAAACAGTTTTGTAATTTGAAGCTATTTTATCCTTGTTTACGAAAAGGACCCGTCAAAAAGAGAACAATGATAAGTAAAAAATAAACCCAAAACTTATATGGCAATGACATGCATTGTATGTCCAAAACAGGAGAGAAGAAATATTGTTATAAAGCTGAAGTACACAGTAATTCCAATTGTATTTGAGTGTTGTAAATCTATAAAAAAAAAAACAGATGCTCCGCAGGGCGTAGCTTTATACGACCGCAGAGGTTGAACCCTGAACGGTTGGGGCAAGTATGGACACAACATTCAAGCTGGATTCAGCTCTAAATTTGGATTGTGATTAAATAGTTGACACAGCATAGGTTTCTGACACAGAATGAATGTGTTCTAATGAACTTAAAATTTTTGTTTTCTCTTAGAGCAATTCACTATGCTGTTGAATATTAATCCTCTCAAAAAAATGTTTGAAGAAATTTTCTTTTTTATTTATGAAATTTCAAATGAGAAAAATTGAACCCAATTTTTTTAATCACATCCCCCTTTCCCTTATTCCAAAACTAATCTCAATTAAAATTTCTAATGGAGTTTGCAACAATAACTACTCATTTAAATACATCATAAAAAAACTGCTTGTTATCACTGAATGGTAAAGATTATTTTAATTTATCAGTTGGTAGTAAAAAGTGAATATACATTGTATATTGTATATTAACAAAGATTTAAGTTGATTCTGGACAAAGAAAGATAACTCCAATTAAAAAAAAATCTTGCTATTGCACAATATTTTGCAATTAGATATTTCTTGCTTACTATTCTGGACAAAGAAAGATAACTCTAATTAAAAAAAAATTTGCTATTTCACAATATTGTGCAATTAGATATTTCTTGCCATTGCGCAATACTGTGCAATTGAAAAGACTTGCTATTGCACAATACTTAATATAATAATTTTAGATCCTGATTTGGACCAACTTGAAAACTGGGCCCATAATAAAAAATCTAAGTACATTTTTGGATTCAGCATATCAAAGAACCCCAAGATTTCAATTTTTGTTAAAATCAGACTAAGTTTAATTTTGGACCCTTTGGACTTTAGTGTAGACCAATTTGAAAACAGGACCAAAAATGAAGAATCTACATACACAGTTAGATTTGGTATATCAAAGAACCCCATTTATTCAATTTTTGATGAAATCAAACAAAGTTTAATTTTGGACCCCGATTTGGACCAACTTGAAAACTGGGCCAATAATCAAGAATCTAAGTACATTTTTAGATTCAGCATATCAAAGAACCTAACTGATTCATTTTTTGTCAAAATCAAACTAAGTTTAATTTAGGACCCTTTGGACCTTAATGTAGACCAATTTGAAAACGGCCCCAAAAGTTAAGAATCTACATACACAGTCATGACAGTTAGATTCAGCATATCAAAGAACCCCAATTATTCAATTTTGATGAAATCAAACAAAGTTTAATTTTGGACCCTTTGGGTCCCTTATTCTGTTGGGACCAAAACTCCCAAAATCAATACCAACCTTCCTTTTATGGTCATAAACCTTGTGTTTAAATTTCATAGATTTCTATTTACTTATACTAACGTTATGGTGCGAAAACCAAGAAAAATGCTTATTTGGGTCCCTTTTTGGCCCCTAATTCCTAAACTGTTGGGACCTAAACTCCCAAAATCAATACCAACCTTCCTTTTGTAGTCATTAACATTGTGTTTAAATTTCATTGATTTCTATTTACTTAAACTAAAGTTATTGTGCGAAAACCAAGAATAATGCTTATTTGGGCCCTTTTTTGGCCCCTAATTCCTAAACTGTTGAAACCAAAACTCCCAAAATCAATCCCAACCGTTCTTTTGTGGTCATTAACCTTGTGTCAAAATTTCATAGATTTCTATTCACTTAAACTAAAGTTATAGTGCGAAAACCAAGAAAATGCTTATTTGGGCCCTTTTTGGCCCCTAATTCCTAAAATGTTGGGACCAAAACTCCCAAAATCAATACCAACCTTCCTTTTGTGGTCATAAACCTTGTGTTAAAATTCCATAGATTTCCATTCACTTTTACTAAAGTTAGAGTGCGAAAACTAAAAGTATTCGGACGACGACGACGACGCAGACGACGACGCCAACGTGATAGCAATATATTTCAAATTTTGCGGTCGTATAAAAACTTCCCAACGGACCATACAGAACCTTTCACAAACAATATCTATAAACCAAAAAATTAAGATCAAATGTGTCACTGAATTCAGCTTGAATCGACCACAGAGGTTGAACCTGCAATTTGGAAAATCGTTTTAGCCCTCTGCTAATGTGATACTACTTGATAAGCACAGTAATACCATCTGAAAAACAAAATTATCACAAAAACTAAACGTGGACCAATGCACAATGAAAATGAGGTAAAGGTCAATTGAACTGTGCATGAACATCAAAACACCAAATACAGTTGACCTTATGCCCTTATCAAATGAGAAATAAACCTAATCATCAAATACTGAAACATTGATCAATGAGATGAAGGAATCTGTTAATGATCTTGTCTTACCTTTACTAATTTATATTCTCTAGAATCGGCAAACTGTGGAAACATCTCCACATATTTCTGTGCAGCCTGCTGACCATTCAATAGATCTACACACAAGTGACATAACAGAGCTTTAAAGAAATGATCCTTAGCACTATATTTCAGTAACTGATTATCCATACAGGAAATGGCAATCTGCAAGTTTGAAAGCAAACAAGATATAATATCTTTAATCAATTAACTTCAATAAATTTGTATATTACTATTATAACCAATATTTGTGTTTGGTTATTTTATTTTTGGCATCATTGGATTGCTGTCTTATTGACCTAACCCCATAAACCTGTGTTGATTCCCTAAAACAATTGTAATTCCACGACATTTATGTTTTACACTGATTGTGGAGGAATAATGACTGTACATAGCGAATTATTTCCTCTCAACCCCATGGTTGGCTACTAAAAAAGGCAACAACTCTACAACCAGAAAAGCTAAAATCATGAAAAATGGGCTTGACCTTCATTTAGTCACAGGAAACAACATATCTAAATTTGAATAATGATGCCCCTGCAAGTATATCCTGTAAAGTTATGAAGGGACATAACTGAAGAACAGTAAAAGTGAGCCTACCCAAATTTGACTTGATCCGAGTCAGTCTTGATATTTATGTGAATAAATTTTATAACATTTGGATGAGGCAGACTTAAATAAGAAAATGGAAACGAAAAATTTAGCATTTTTTTTTTCCATTTGTAAAGGAGTGCAACTCTAGAACTGTTGTGATGTCACCAAAATTCAAATTTTACATGCGTTTTGTGTTAATATGCATTTTGTATAAGTTTCAATATTTGTTTGAGGCACACTAAAGTTAGAGAAAAGAAACCAACTTTGGTCATACAGACATATGTCAGGACACCATATTCAAGCTTGATTAAGCTCTGAATTTTGATTGTGATTAAATATTTGAGAGATCACGGAACAACAGAATGATTATGTAGTCAGAGAACAGAAAATGTTAAATTAGACTTTTACCTATCATGTTCTACCTATGTGACCTACCGAATTAGACTATTTACTGGATTTGTAATCACATAAGCAACACGATGGGTGCCACATGTGGAGCAGGATTTGCTTACCCTTCCGGAGCACCTGACATCACCCCTAGTTTTTGGTGGAGTTCGTGTTGTTTATTCTTTAGTTTTCTATGTTGTGTCATGTGTACTATTGTTTTTCTGTTTGTCTTTTTCATTTTTAGCCATGGCGTTGTCAGTTAGATTTATGAGTTTGACTGTCCCTTTGGTATCTTTCGTCCCTCTTTTCTAATATCCAAAATTTAAATACATGTAAGATTCAGCATATCAAAGAACCTAAAAAATTATATATTTTTTACAAAATTAAACAAAGCTTAACTTTGGACTCTAAGGATCTGCATGGTGACCAATTTGTTATCTGGGCCAAAATTCTAGTCTTTTAAAATAGATTCAGTAGATTCAGCATATCATTGAATATGTGACCCAAAATGAAAGAGGTCCAAATAGTTAAAATTTGAAATTGGACATTTACTAAATATGGCCCAATATCTAAAATCTAAGTACAGTGTTAGAATCAGCATATCAAAGAACCAACTTTTTTTGTTGTTGTGAAATCAAACAAAAATTTAATTTAGAGACCCTTTGGACTTCAATATGGACCAAATTGAAAAGGATCCAAATCTAACATCTCTAAATACATGGTCATTATTTTCACCATTTCAAAGAAATATTTGGTTTAGAATATCTAAGGGATCACACATCTTTGTCGCACAATGAGTTGAATAATTTTGCTGTAGAATTTTAAAAAGGGAATTATTCTTTTCTTGAATCCTAGTCTAGTTAATTTCTGTTTGCAAAGCCTCATCTTCGATCCTTTTTCTTTTGTTATACAGCAATTTTTTCAACTAGATCTGCAACAAACACTAAATACTCTGAATGAATATACAACAACCAGCACTGGACACCATTCCCAATTTTATTTTAATGAACGATTGTGCAATTACAATTCATCATAGCTTAATTGTGAAATAAACATTTTCCAAACCAGCAGCTACCATACACTTCACTACATTCCTGATGTGATTAGACAAGTGAAGCCAAGGTTACATTCTGACATAATTTATGCATACTCTATTTTGTATTTCAGGTGCAAATGTCTTTACCCTAGGCCCCCAAAAATGTAAATTAAAATTTTCTGCAGCAGTCCCTTAAGTGTTAAAAATAATCATACTAATATGAGTTACCTGTTCATACAGTTCAATTGCCTTCTCATAATTTTCTAACTGTGCAGAAAAGTGTGCGACTTTCAGATAACATTTATTTGCTGAGCTGAAATGAATTTAAAAAACAAAAAAATGAAAATTATAGTTTGCCCTTTGTAAATACAGCTGTTTCACAAACCACCCCTCTTTTGGGAAGACCTATACTATTCATAGATATCTTGTTTTATTTACCTGGTTTCCAATTATGATCACTACTTTTCATCTTATAGCAACATTACTCGAGAATGTTACCAGTATAAATATACATGAGTTACATGGTCAAAATGAAATCTGCGAAGACCAAAAGTAAAGGGAAGGGTAGTACAGCATTTTAGTACAAGTTTAAACTCATTAAAAGTTCTAGGCAATAAGTAAACGTTGAAAATATACAGTACAGCCCTTATAACCTTTTTTTCTTAACTTTGAAAATAAAATGCTTTGCTATGTGCAGACTGATACTACAGCAGAGGTCAAACCCAGAATAGTTGGGACATAAAATATTTAGCTGATACTGTCTGAATTTGGATTGTGATACAACTTTTTACATATTATAGGCTTATGACACAAAACAAATGTGGTCAATGATCCTAAAAATTTCAAAAGGAACATTTAATTTACCTGATATCCAAAATCTCACATGGTAAGATTCAGCATATAAAATAAATATCTGCCCAAATGAGCACATGAGACGCCTGTCTTGTTTTCAAATAATAAAGTTCAATGACTTCCTAATGTCATAATAGAAATTTATAAAAATCAAACGGGAACTTATGTCAATAGATATAAACTATTCACCTAAGTGTCATGAGACCTGCTGAAAGGATTTTTGATTTCTTGTCAAACCAGGTGCTCCGCAGGGCGCAGCTTTATACGACCGCAGAGGTCGAACCCTGAACAGTTGGGGCAAGTATGGACAAAACATTCAAGCGTGATACAGCTCTGAATTTGGATTGTGATCAAATTTTTGACATTACATGGTTTTTTTTTACACAAAACAAATGTCAAGATTTTACAAATCAATTCAAAATTTCTTCTTCAAACTTTTTAAATCTAAAATTAAATAGTTGACACAGCATAGGTTTCTGACACAGAATGAATGTGGTTTAATGAACTTAAGCAATTCACTATGCTGTTGAATATTAATCCTCTCAAAAAAATGTTTGAAGAAATTTTCTTTTTATTTATGAAATCTGAAATGACAAAAATTAAACCCCCCTCCTTTTTTTCACATCCCCGTTTCCCTTTTTCCAAAACTGATATCAATTCAAATTTCTAATGGAGTTTGCAACAATAACTACTCTTTTAAATACATCATAAAATATTAAAATGTAAAATAAAGTGCTTGTTATCACTGAATGGTAAAGATTGGTTGGTAGTAAAAGTGAATATACATTGTTTATTGTATAAAACAATAAAAAAAACTTCATCAGCAACATTTTATATTGGCAAATTTCCAATGAAGTTATTTACATAAAGTTATTTGCAAATAAAAATAGAAAATGACATCATAGTCATGTCTGGCAAATGTCCAACATACATTATCTAAAAACATTTTAGATAAGATAAGGAAAAAAAGCTTCATCAGCAACATTTTATATTGGCAAATTTCCAATGAAGTTATTTACATAAAGTTATTGGCAAATGAAAATATAAAATGACATCATAGTCATGTCTGGCAAATTTCCAACATATATTATCAACTACTATTCTATACAAAGAAAAATAACTCCAATTGAAAATTAATTGCTATTGCACAATATTGTGCAATTAGATATTTCTTGCTATTGTGCAATACTGTGCAATTGAAAATTTCTTGCTATTGCACAATACTTGATATGGAATCCTGATTTGGACCAACTTGAAAACTGGGCCCATAATCAAATATCAAAGTACATATTTAGATAAAGCATATCAAATAAGCCCAAGAATTTAATTTTTGTTAAAATCAAACTTAGTTTGTTTTTGGACCCTTTGGACCTTAATGTAGACCAATTTGAAAACGGGACCAAAAATTAAGAATCTACATACATAGTTAGATTCGGCATATCAAAGAACCCCAATTATTCAATTTTTGATGAAATCACACAAAGTTCAATTTTGGACCCTTTGGGCCCCTTATTCTGTTGTGACCAAAACTCCCAAAATCAATACCAACCTTCCTTTTATGGTCATAAACCTTGTGTTTAAATTTCATAGATTTCTATTTACTTATACTAAAGTTATGGTGCAAAAACCAAAAATAATGCTTATTTGGGTCCCTTTTTGGCCCCTAATTCCTAAACTGTTGGGACCTAAACTCCCAAAATCAATATCAACCTTCCTTTTGTAGTCATTAACATTGTGTTTAAATTTCATTGATTTCTATTTACTTAAACTAAAGTTATTGTGCGAAAACCAAGAATAATGCTAATTTGGGCCCTTTTTTGGCCCCTAATTCCTAAACTGTTGAAACCAAAACTCCCAAAATCAATCCCAACTCTTCTTTTGTGGTCATAAACCTTGTGTCAAAATTTCATAGATTTCTATTAACTTAAACTAAAGTTATAGTGCGAAAACCAAGAAAATGCTTATTTGGGCCCTTTTTGGCCCCTTATTCCTAAAATGTTGGGACCTAAACTCCCAAAATCAATACCAATCTTCCTTTTGTGGTCATAAACCTTGTGTTAAAATTTCATAGATTTCCATTCACTTTTACTAAAGTTAGAGTGCGAAAACTAAAAGTATTCGGACGACGACGACGCCGACGCCAACGTGATAGCAATATACGACGAAAAATTTTTCAAATTTTTGCGGTCGTATAAAAACTGGAAAATCCCACTTTTTTAATGGATAAAACTTGGAAACGAAAAAATCTAAAATTTATAAAAATAAACAATTCACCAAAACTTCTTGCTAATTGGTGAAAGAATTTTTGAGTTATTGTCTTAAAACTGGAACCCTTTTTTAATGAATAAACCTCCATAACTTGGAAACATAAAATATAAAATTAATAGATAAATTGAGAGCCTGTTATTTTTTTGCTTAAATCTTTTATTAGTGATTATTTTTGCTTGTCAATATATATTAATGAGTGGTTTAAAAATGCCCTTTAAATGTTCCTTGTATCTGTCATATTTACTTCAAAAGCAAATAAATGCATAATACCTGTACGTTCCATTTTAGCCATAGTGTCTATATTTCTTGTTGTACAAGGAAATAAAATACAAAATTTATACTAGATTCGGCCCCTAATTGCTAAACTGTTGAGACCAAAACCCCTAAAATCAATCCCAACCTTCCTTTTGTGGTAATGAAGCTTGTATTAAAGTTTTTTTGATTTCTATTTACTTATACTACAGTAATTATTGGGAAATCATCTGTCTTTGGATGACACTGACACCAACAAAGACGTGATACCAATAATGTACTACAAATTATTTTTTTTAATTTTTGCGGTCATATAAAAATTGGTAAGGGGTCTAAATTCTTTTTTAGTGAAATAGACAGTCCATACTAGGAACTATATTTGTAGACATTGAAAATCAAAGGTCAATAATTGAGGTTAAACAGCAATTCCTATAAACAGAACACTTATCTTACAAACCTGTTAGATTCTTCTCCTTTAAAGTAATCAGCAGCTTGTTCATAATTTGTTATTGCCTACAATAAAGATCAATATGTGATTGGTTTAACGCCATCACATGATGACCCCCTATGAGACCGTAGGCATAGGCGGATCCAGGGTGGCCCTGGGTGGCCCGGGCCCCCCTTTCGTGGGAAAAATTTGGTTGATTATATAGGGAAACATTGAAGCATGACTGGAGCGGCCCCCCTTAGGTCAGTCACCGGGCCCCCCCTAAGGAAAAGTTCTGGATCCGCCACTGCGTAGGGGGTTCATGACGCTTTGATGGTGACGTCATCTATTAATCTTCTTGTGTTTCATGGTTTATTTTTCAACAAAACGCAGCAAAAAAGGTTCAGTGTGCGATAAATTCTTTATACGGTTAACTACTGACCCCCTACAGATCCATAGAGGGTGAATAAAATCCATAAGGGATTGGGCCTCCGGCCTCACCCACTATGAATTTTACTAACCCTCTATGGATCCGTTCAGGGCCAGTAGTGAACCATATAACTTATAATACCCATATGCTATGGCCATAAGCGTATGGTCTTAATACTCATATGGTCCGGAACATACACATTATTACACTGATTATTTGATTTATAGATTGCATTTGTTGACATTTTCCAATCCTTTAATATTTATCCTCAGGTCCCCTAAATTCAGCAATCTTTTAGAACCATTTCTGTTTTTACTTAAACTGAACAATGTAAATGAGGTCAAGGTCATACAAACCCTACCAGACATGCATTTGTATATACACCACAGATGGACACCTTACATTAATGTGGGCTCTTTTGGGTTTAAGAGTGACATGGGATTAGCAGATTGTTTTCTTAGCATAACACATGAAAGACAATTTATTGAGCGTCAAAAAGGAAATAAAGTCGGGCAGGACATGTGAAACTACAACCATTATCATTACAATAATGAGTGGGATACTAGTATCTGACAAAACATTAAGCCAGATCCAGGATCAGAACCCCCAAACAATGAGAACCACCATTAATACTTCAATACACTAAATATATTAGACCAATAACTGAGAAACTCATCAAATCATGAACACTTAGAAAGGATCAAGGAACCATGAAAATAAGGTGAAGGTACAATGAAACATGTCAAACAGATAACATGTGCACCATAAAAGCAATCCAATGTATAATGCATATCCAAAACTAGAGGCTCTCAAGAGCCTGTATCTACTGTGGTTTAGGAAATCATGTAAAATAAGGTCAAAATCATCAAAATCATAATAAATAGAATTAGTTACTCTAACCAGATGCTCTGCAGGGTGCAGCCTGATCCAACAGCAGCGGGAGAACCCTGAACAGTATTGGTAAGTATGGACACAACATTCAAGCTTGATACAGCTCTGAATTCGAATTGCGATTAAATAGTTGACACAGAATGAATGTGGTCTAAGAACTGGAAAAATTTAAATTGGAGTTATTGGACCCAAACCTTCTACTTGTAGTATTAAGCATTGTGGTACAATTTCAGAGCAATTGAAATACTTGTTCACAAGTTATTATCCTGAAAGTAGAAAAATACTTGTTTTGGGCCCCTTCAGTGCCCCTAATTCCTAAACCGTTGGGACCATCATCCCCAAAATCAATTCCAACCTTCCTTTAGTGTTATTAAACCTTCTTATTAATTTTGGCAGTCGAATAAAAACTTCTTCGCTGAGCTCAGCTGATTACGTCTGCAAGAGGCAACCCTAAATAGTTGGGGCAAAAATATTCAAGCTTGATACAGGTCCAAATGTAGGCTGTAATCAACAAGAATGTGTCCTCAGTACACGAATGCCCCACTCGCACTATTATTTTCCATGTTCAGTGGACCATGAAATTGGGGTAAAAACTCTAATTTGCCATTAAAATTAGAAAGATCATATCATAGGGGACATGTGTACTAAGTTTGGAGTCGATTGGACTTACACTTCATCAAAAACTACCTTGACCAAAAACTTTAACCTGAAGCGGGACAGACGGACGGACGAACGAACGGACAGACGGACAGACCAGAAAACATAATACCCCTCTACTATCGTAGGTGGGGCATAAAAATATTTGACATAGTATAGGTTTCTGAATTAATGCAGTCAAAGAACTTGAAATTGGTTATATGAATGGAATTTATATTCAATTACAGATTTCTTGCTATTGTGTAATACACTGTGCTGTTCAGCAATACTTAGTAAATCTGTTGTCAGACTATAAACAAATAATGTTCAATTTATTCTCAATGCCATAACAGAAATTGATATAATTTATTTAAGTTTCATGAGAATTGCTGGAAGCATTTTAGAGTTATTGTTTGAAAACTGGAAAATCCCCCCTTTATTAATGAATAAAACCCCATTACTCAGGAATGTTAAATGTAAAATTCATAAAATTCTAAAGGGAACTTACATCAATAGATATAAACAATTCACCAAATTATCATCAGAACTGTTGAAAGCATTTTTGAGTTTTTGTCCCAAATAAAGGCAACAGTAGTATACCGCTGTTCAAACTCGATCAATCCATGGACAAAAAACAAAATCGGGATAACAAACTAAAACTGAGGGAGATGCATTAAACTGGAAAATCCCCCTTTTTTTATGAATAAAAACCCTGTTACTTGGACACGTAAAATCTAAAATTTATAAACATGGAAAGGGAGCTTATGTCAATCAATATAAACAGTTAATTTACCACTAATTCTTGCAAGTTGGTGAAAGCATTCTTGATTAATTGCCTGAAAACTGGAAAATCACCCCTTTTTTTATTGAATAAAACCATATACATACCTAATATCTAAAATTTATAAAAAACGAAAGAGACCTCACATTTATTGATATAAACAATTCACCAAAGTTTTATACAAATTGGTAAAAGTGTTTTGGGGTAAATGTCCAACATGTTGACGCAGACGGACGGACGGACCGACAGACAGACAGACAGACATACAGATAATGTTATACCATATTAAGTCCCGTAAACAGAAGTTTAAAAATGTGAAATTACCTTAAAATTAGCAAATCAGAGGCAGCAACCTAACAACTGGTTGTCCAATTCGTTTAAAATTGCTAGACAGGTAGATCTCTGCCTAATAAACAATTTTACCCCATGTCAGATTTGCTCTAAATGCTTTGGTTTCCAAGATGTAAGTCTTCATTTTACCCATATGTTCTTTTTTTAGCCATGGTGGCCATCTTGGTTGGTTGGCCGCGTCATTGGACCCATTTTTTAAACTAGATACCCTAATCAGGACGAAGAATGCCAAGTGATTAGAAAAGCTTACTTGGCCCTTTCAGCCATGTGAGCATAAAAGGGTCTTTGTATGAGGGTGTGTGAACAGAATAATATTACAAATACCTTATCTATATCAACTAATTCTGTTTCATATATTTCTGCAACAGACATGTGATGTTTTGCTGCTATTGAAAATCTACCCTGAAAGTACATAAATATATTTACATAAATGATAAATTATAGGCAAGTGTATACATGCATATATATATATGCCAAGGTGGTGGAGTTGTCTAGCGTGTCAGATATACAGTGCATGCGATTTGGTGTCACAATATCTCAGTAGCATGAGTTAGAATCTCGGCAAGGGAAGAACATAAAAATTTGAGAAAGCAAATTTACAGGTCTATATATATAGTTATATATATATATATATATATATATATATATATATACAACTCGTCTAAACATCAACCCAACAATGTTAGATCTGTAAATTTGCTAAACGCCTAAGAAGTGTACATAACAACACCAAAAACATAAAAAGGAACTATAAATGTAATTATTTATAAATATTTCGGATAACAGATATCCTTCATCGGTAAATATGATTGTGATGTTGAATGAATCAATTATCAGTCTACTTAGATTAAGCTGTTACAATCTTGAAAGTTATACAATAAAAAAGTCAAACCGAACATCAGGTAAGACGCTTGCACAATTCTAAAATTTTTAATTTAAAGCATATATTTGAACTCTTTGATGTAATTAGTCATATAACCTATGTCCTGTTTAACAAATTTTTAGAATTGTGCAAGCGTCTTACCTGATGTACTTCTTCACATTTTTTGGTCTTTTGGAAAATGTTGTTTGTGCTGTATTTAGACCCTTCTACAACGAAATTTGTTTTACATGCACACGTATAAAAATTGCAGTTTTTATACAACGCAATCATAGGTTTGAACGTAGTTTTCAATTTAGACTCGTTTTCTGTTTAGTATTAAATCTATATTAAGATCCATTTTGTTACATCTTGTGATCAATTTTATTTGGCAATCGTCAATGGCAGTCAGCAGGGTTAAAGAACATCAGTTGTTCAACCTGTTAGTCAGATGCGTTTTGTTTAAATATACTTCTTTACTTTTTTGGTCTTTTGGAAAATGTTGTTTGTGCTGTATTTAGACCCTTCAACATCCAACGCAATCATAGGTTTGAACGTAGTTTTCAATTTAGACTCGTTTATATATATATATATATATATATATATATAGTGTTATAAATGGGTATTGATAATAATCTCAAAGAAACAACACATTTTATATTTCTAAATTTTATTGGGATCAATATCTGAAAACCAGAAAAATAACGGTCTTAGATGATTTTCATACACTAAGACAACTTTGGCAATCTCAATTTTGGGAGATCAAACTGCATATTTTTATAATTAGTACCAATTTTATCAGATAACACCAGGCGCTCCACAGGGCACAGCTTTATACGACCGCAGAGGTTGAACCCTGAACGGTTGGGGCAAGTATATGGACACAGCATTCAAGCTGGATTCAGCTCTAAATTTGGATTGTGATTTAACAGTTGACACAGCATAGGTTTCTGACACAGAATGAATGAGGTCTAATGAACTTAAAATATTTTTTTTTTGCCTTAGAGCAATTCACTATGCTGTTGAATATTAATCCTCTCAAAAAAATGTTTGAAGAAATTTTCTTTTTATTTATGAAATCTGAAATGAGAACCAGATGCTCCCGCAGGGCCCAGCTTTATACGACCACAGAGGTTGAACCATGAACGGTTGGGGCAAGTATGGACACAACATTCAAGCTGTATTCAGCTCTAAATATGGATTGTGATTAAATTGTTGACACAGTATAAGAGGGTTAAACTAATTAGTAAATTTTAATATTTCAAAGGTACATATTTTTCTTACCAGTGTTAAAGAAGTCTTTTCTTTATATCAATATACTTGTTATCAAATTGTTGGAGGGTACAAGGAATGTGGCACCAAATTCATCTGTGTGTCCAATGTAAGACATTCTATGTTTGTGCTTATAATTGCTGGATGCTTGCCTAAGGGACATAAACCAACAACCGTTTTGCACGTGTTTAAAATATTTAGAATCTCTCAAAGGCAACTCATTGACCCACTCAATATATTTTGATATAATATTATATGAAAGTAAAAGTGTATCACATGTTTATGTGCATGAAGCGAGATGATTATTTCTGATGTTTTTAAAGGGAGATAATCCAATTTATGGGTTTTATGTTGTCACTGTGGGTTATCACTCAGTAAGCTCGTTTTCATTCCATTTATTTAAATTTTGCTTAATAAGTTGATTCAACTACTATTCTGGACAAAGAAAGATAACTCCAATCAATTGAAAATTTCTTGCTATTGCACAATATTGTGCAATTAGATATTTCTTGCTATTGCGCATTACTGTGCAATTGAAAATATTTGCTAGTGCACAATACTGTGCAATTGAAAATATTTGCTAGTGCACAATACTGTGCAATTGAAGATTTCTTGCTATTGCGCAATACTGTGCAATTGAAAATTTCTTGCTATTGCACAATACTGTGCAATTGAGGATTTCTTGCTATTGCTGAATACTGTGCAATTGAAAATTTCTTGCTATTGCACAATACTTAATATAATAATTTTGGATCCTCATTTGAACCAACTTTAAAACTGGGCCTATAATCAAAAATCTAAGTACATGTTTCGATTCAGCATATCAAAAAAGCTCAAGAATTCAATTTTTGATAAAATCAAACTTAGTTTAATTTTGGACCCTTTGGACTTCAATGTAGACCAATTTGAAAACGGGACTAAAAATTAAGAATCTACATACACAGTAAGATTTGGCATATCAAAGAACCGGGGCCCAATTTATTCAATTTTTGATGAAATCAAACAAAGTTTAATTTTGGACCCCGATTTGGACCAACTTGAAAACTGGGCCAATAATCAAGAATCTAAGTACATTTTTAGATTCAGCATATCAAAGAACCTAACTGATTCATTTTTTGTCAAAATCAAACTAAGTTTAATTTTGGACCCTTTGGACCTTAATGTAGACCAATTTGAAAACGGGACCAAAAGTTAAGAATCTACATACACAGTCATGACAGTTAGATTCTGCATATCAAAGAACCCCAATTATTCAATTTGGATGAAATCAAACAAAGTTTAATTTTGGACCCTTTGGGCCCCTTATTCTGTTGGGACCAAAACTCCCAAAATCAATACCAACCTTCCTTTTATGGTCATAAACCTTGTGTTTAAATTTCATAGATTTCTATTTACTTATACTAACGTTATGGTGCGAAAACCAAGAAAAATGCTTATTTGGGTCCCTTTTTGGCCCCTAATTCCTAAACTGTTGGGACCTAAACTCCCAAAATCAATACCAACCTTCCTTTTGTAGTCATTAACATTGTGTTTAAATTTCATTGATTTCTATTTACTTAAACTAAAGTTATTGTGCGAAAACCAAGAATAATGCTTATTTGGGCCCTTTTTTGGCCCCTAATTCCTAAACTGTTGAAACCAAAACTCCCAAAATCAATCCCAACCGTTCTTTTGTGGTCATAAACCTTGTGTCAAAATTTCATAGATTTCTATTCACTTAAACTAAAGTTATAGTGCGAAAACCAAGAAAATGCTTATTTGGGCCCTTTTTGGCCCCTAATTCCTAAAATGTTGGGACCAAAACTCCCAAAATCAATACCAACCTTCCTTTTGTGGTCATAAACCTTGTGTTAAAATTTCATAGATTTCCATTCACTTTTACTAAAGTTAGAGTGCGAAAACTAAAAGTATTCGGACGACGACGACGCCAACGTGATAGCAATATACGACGAAAAATTTTTCAAATTTTGCGGTCGTATAAAAATCTGAGTACATTTTTAGATTCAGCATATCAAAGAACCCCAAGGATTCAATTTTTGGTAAAATCAAACTAAGTTAAATTTTGGACCCTTTGGACCTTAATGTAGACCAATTTGAAAACGGGACCAAAAATAAAGAATCTACATACACAGTTAGATTCGGCATATCAAAGAACCGCAATTATTCAATTTTTGATGAAATCAAACAAAGTTCAATTTTGGACCCTTTGGGCCCCTTATTCCTAAACTGTTGGGACCAAAACTCCCAAAATCAAACCCAACCTTCCCTTTATGGTCATAAACCTTGTGTTTAAATTTCATAGATTTCTATTTACTTATATAAAGTTATTGCGCGAAAACCAAGAATAATGCTTATTTGGGCCCTTTTTTGGCCCCTAATTCCTAAACTGTAGGAACCAAAACTCCAAAAATCAATTCCAACCTTCCTTTTATGGTCATAAACCTTGTGTCAAAATTTCATAGATTTCTATTCACTTAAACTTAAGTTATAGTGCGAAAACCAAGAAAATGCTTATTTGGGCCCTTTTTGGCCCCTAATTCCTAAAATGTTGGGACCAAAACTCCCAAAATCAATCCCAACCTTCCTTTTGTGGTCATAAACCTTGTGTTAAAATTTCATTGATTTCTATTCACTTTTACTTAAGTTAGAGTGCGAAAACTAAAAGTATTCGGATGACGACGACGACGATGCAAGACGCAAGACGACGCAGGACAACGACGCCAACGTGATAGCAATATACGACGAAAAATTAAAATTTTTGTTGTCGTATAATAACATTTAACATAACGTCTATCAACTTATTAAGTTGTCATAGCGGTAAAATTCAACTGTCAGTGAACAGGCACTTCGATCACGATTTTCACAGGTCTACATTAAATTCACACTTTCAGGGGATAATGGGTTTGTAAAACATGTTTGTTGTTACCTATTCATTCAGTCTCAGTGTTATTTGACACATCTTTTGGGTAGTTTTCCCTTAAATTCCATCGTGGCGAGTGCTTGTTGACTATATTGGAAGTTGCCATTCCAACGAATGGTCACTTCCGGGTTACGGTACTTCCTTATAAAGTTATAATGATACATGGAAGTATTAATAAGATATGATTAAATCACTTGCTGGCCTTCCTTTTATTGTGTAGGATATTTAATAATAAGATATATTTACGTTAAGTACGTTTTTGTGAAGCGCCGTTAAGGAACTATTTTGTGATTTCAATGACGTCAGATAGAAACGTAGGTGATAAGGCTAAGAGTATGGAATTTTAAGGTTTATATTTATAATGTCACTTATTTATTGGAATTTAAAAGGCAAACTTTCGCGATTTTATGGATTTATAACGACATTTTGGGACATGAGCCAGAGTTTTCCTTAGTATTTCAAAGTTATAGTAGATTTTCAGTTCTGTGAGTCGCGGATGTATTTCAACATCAAGTATAAATACGGCGTCGCACTAGCACTTCAGTATATTGTATCTGGCTATTAAGCAGAGCAGAGCAATAAACAAAACAACCCTTAAAGTCAACCAAGCTATTTAGGTACAGGATGCATTTCGATATAAAGCTATTTTACCTTAAGCTATGAGATAGCATTTCAAGTCTATATTTATCTTTTTACATCTTTTGGAATATAAAACTAAAAGCTTAATTACATAAGGACGTCCAGGAACCAAATACCGCTTCTTATAAGTATTCCCGCTTAAGCAGGTCTTCAACAGGAAGTGGCTTCATATTTAGACAAGATGCAGAACCAGTTCAATATTTACAATTTCTAATAGCAGTTTTTGGCAAATTATACAATTATTAAAGATGTAAAGATACGATGTCCCACCACGTTGAAAACTTTCTAATATCGTAATTTAATGAAATAAGTATATTTCATTCTCTCATTATTGTATGATTGATAGGATAAAGTCTTGTAAATCTGTATATATTAAAGTTACATCTGGGGTTCGGAAGGCCAGCGTCTTACTATTCCAATTTATGGTTATACTATGTTATTGCTAATATTTGAATGAGTTATTTATTGAGATATATGGACAAAAATAAAAGTCATTCTCTTACGCTGGATTCATCATTTTATATGTGATTATGCTGGAGTCAACAAACTACACTTAAAACAAGACTAAGTAAAGGAACACGGTCAATAAGCAATCATACGGAATTAAAAGTACACTCGACCCCTACTCGCACGCCTGTAACAATATATATATATATATATATAGATATATATATATATATATATATATAAATAAGCCATTGTGTCTTTTGAAAAAGATGTAAGAATAAAATGTTACAATATTCAGTGGTTTGCCTTTCTTGTACTCTTTCATTTGTATATTGGGTTATCCATTGCTCAGCAATGCACTTGCTTATGTTGTGACGTTATATCATTTAAAATTACTATCGAGAATTATGTGTTGTTGTTTTTTTTCCATTTATTGTCATATAAGAGAATATTTATCATAATTATCATATCAATTTTTCGGGTGATAAATAGAGAATTTGTTTTTGACTCTTTTGTGGCCTCCTGCTTCCCAGAAAATTGTTATAATTGTAAATGGGGATCCTTTATCTGTATCCTGATCAACTGAGGAAGTTGTTAACATAAAATTTTAAAAAAAAAGACAATAATTCAATTGTTTACACTGCTGGTGCCAAATTGTAATCCCTAATTAGCAATTTAAAGACAAAAATGAAGAATTAAGACAGGAAACACAATTATGTCTTACCTTTAAGAAGAAGAAAAACATTGATTATTGCATTTTATAGATACATGCCATTGCTTACCATATCTGTAAATATTTCTATGGCCTTAAGTAAACAATTCACAGCCTCTGTGAAAAAGAAAAAAAATATGTTGAAATCAACAAACAGTACAGCATTCTTACATTTTGCAAGAATTATAGCAAACTTAATCTTAAAAATGCACAAATATAAGCCTACCTTACTTACTTCTACATAATCAAAGGTCCTGACTGATCATCTTTCATCCATATATATGGAATTTTTGAGAGAAAAAAAAACCTGTTACCAACTATTAAAAAAAAAATATGTGGAATGTGTCCGCTAGCATATAACATAATAAAGAGACATACCTCAAGAACTGTAAAAGTGAAACTTACAAAATTTTAAATTAAACTGAGTTAAGAGGTAATAAGCATTATATATATACATTTCATTAAATTAAGTTGAGACAAACTTAAGTTAGAAAATGAAAACAAAATATCATATAAGATTATTAAAGGACAAAACTGAAGAACATTAATCAAAGTGCTTGTAAAAATTGTGTTTTATTTTTTTAGTGAACATTGCATTGTATAAAGCACTGGTTCAATGTAGTGATGTAATTGTTAAAATAATTTTTTGTTAAAAATAATTTTTATAATTGGAGTTATCTTCCTTTGTTCATTATTGCAGTTGGTTAAAAATCAATTCAACTACAATTATGGACAAAGGAAGATAACTTCAATTTACAAAATTATTTTTTTTACAAATATAAGATTGATATTTTTTTAACAGATATTAGATTCCTTTTTTCCATTTGTGAAGGAGCATAACTCTAGAACGGTTGAAGCGACATCTCTAAAATTCAAATTGATCTGTATTTTGGGAAAATAAGCAAATATGTTTAAGTTTAATAACATTTGGTTGAGGAAAACTAAAGTTAAACCAGATGCTCTGCAGGGTGCAGCTTTATACAACCGCAGAGGTTGAACCCTGAACGGTTGGGGCAAGTATGGACACAACTTTCAAGCTGGATTCAGCTCTAAATTTGGATTGTGATTAAATAGTTGACACAGCATAGGTTTCTGACACAGAATGAATGTGGTCTAATGAACTTAAAATGTTTTGTTTTGCCTTTGAGCAATTCACTATGCTGTTGAATATTAATCCTCTCAAAAAAATTGAAGAAATAGCAATAACTACTCATTTAAATACATCATAAAATATTAAAATGTAAAAAAAGTGCTTGTTATCACTGAATGGTAAAGATTGTTTTAATTTATCAGTTGGTAGTAAAAGTGAATATACATTGTATATTGTATAAAACAATGATTTAAGTTGATTCAACTACTATTCTGGACAAAGAAAGATAACTCCAATCAATTGAAAATTTCTTGCTATTGCACAATATTATGCAATTAGATATTTCTTGCTATTGTGCAATACTGTGCAATTGAAAATATTTGCTATTGCACAATACTGTGCAATTGAAGATTTCTTGCTATTGCTGAATACTGTGCAATTGAAAATTTCTTGCTATTGCACAATACTTAATATAATAATTTTGGATCCTGATTTGGACCAACTTGAAAACTGGGCCCATAATCAAAAATCTAAGTACATGTTTAGATTCAGCATATCAAAGAACCCAAGGATTCAATTTTTGATAAAATCAAACAAAGTATAATTTGGACCCTTTGGACCTTAATGTAGACCAATTTGAAAACAGGACCAAAAATTAAGAATCTACATACATAGTTACATTCAGCATATCAAAGAACTCCAATTATTCAATTTTTTATGAAATCAAACAAAGTTTAATTTTGGACCCTTTCTGAGCCCCTTATTCCTAAACTGTTGGGACCAAAACTCCCAAAATCAATCCCAACCTTCCTTTTATGGTTATAAACCTTGTGTTTAAATTTCAGAGATTTCGTATAAAAATGCAAACTAAAATAATTGTAATTTTTCCATTTATTAAGGGCATAACTCTCTATTGACGCTACCAACATTCAAACTAGATCTGTATTTTTTTTGTAATTAGCATTGTGTATGAGTTTCATAACATTTGGTTGATACAAAATAAAGTTAGAGAACAGAAACTAAAAATGTTGTAATTTTTCCATTTATAAAGGGGCATAACTCTAGAAAGGTTAAAGTGACGCCACAAACGGACAAACGGTCAATGCCTTTGAAGATGAGAATTTGCAGCAAAGAAATATAACTTATCGATTTAGAAAATGATCCAGAAACAGCTGAATCTATATTACTTTTCTTATAGAATTATATCCTTCATTGACTTGTCAGTGTTGGATCCAGGAATTTTCATAAAAGAGGGCCCACTGACTGCCTAATTCATTGATTTTAAACACTTTTTTTTTGTTGCCGACATGCGCAGATTTATTTTCATATCTTAATATAACATTCACCTGAAACCAGGTGCTCCGCAGGGGGCAGCTTTATACAACCACAGAGGTCGAACCCTGAACAGTTGGGGCAAGTATGGACACAACATTCAAGCTTGATACAGCTCTGAATTTGGATTGTGATCAAATTTTTGACATAATATGAGTTTCTGACACAAAGCAAATACCAAGATCATACAAATCTTTTTGCGCAATATTGTGCAATTAAAGATTTCTTCCTCAAACTTTTCAAAAATTTGGAAAAAAAAAAAATGAAAACCACCCCCCTTTATTTGGTAATAAGTTCAAAACCTGACATTTCTTTATACATTATTTACAAAAAGTGTAAGGGAGGTAAATCTGAACATACCAAACAGTGTTTAACTGTTAACTGTTTTTGAATTACCTCCCTTACACTGCTTTTAAATTGTCTTAATTGTCCATTGACCAGAAAAACCTAGTTTCCCCCTTTTTTTGGACCCTACTTCCCCTTTTGTTGTCCCTAATTCAAAATTTTTTTTGGAGCCATAACCCCCAAAGTCATAACTAACCAATTTTTAATGTTATGAAAACTTGTGGTATAATTTCAGAGCGATTCATACACTTAAACACAAGTTATTGTTTGAAAAATACAAAAATGCTTATTTTGGGCCCCCTTATTCCTAAACTATTTGGACCATAACCCCAAAAATCAATCCCAATCTTCCTTTAGAGGTATTAACCTTCTGGTAAAAATTTATAGAGATCCATTCACTTAATCTCAAGTTATTGTCCAGAAACTAAATGCGTCTTGGGACGACGCAGATGACAACGACATGATACGACGCAAAAAAATGTTTGCAGTCGTATAAAAAGATCGATCTAAGCATTTACACTTTCAGAAAGATTGATTTAAATATGATCAATCTTTTTAAAACCACCTCTGAAGTTGACTTTTTAAGTCCAATTGAGGATCAATCTTTCCTGTATACATTAGACTTGAGATCGATCTTTTCTAGATCAATCTGGATTGATCTCAAGAAAAATAAAAAAAATAACAAGTGTAATTGGGGTCTAAGTCTCTATATATGAGGTCCAAATGAAGCTGGTGTGTTGCTCTTAAGAAAAATATACCAAAATGTTTGTGGTTTGTTCACATGTAAATTCCGATGTTTTAAATTTCTTTAGATAAAGAAACTGAGCATCTGAGCTTTGTAGAAAGATGTCAAGATGAAATAAATGAGTTTTCCTTAAGTTTGTGCATTGTTCTTGGACTGTTAAGATGCCATCTTCTTTGTGCCTTAATTTGGCAATTTCTTTCAATCTAGCATCAAAGTACATTTTCAAAAGAACTGGCTAGGTGATTTTTAGAAATGCTGGTCTCTGAGAGAAAGAAAAGACCTAGGAAAATTCATCTGTAAATTCAGTTTTTAACATTAACATGTCATAGGTTTTAAATAAGGTTGCAGTTTAAATTTTAGCCTAAAGTTTCATGACTTTTTTAAGCTATGTTGGGACATATTTGACAAGTGTCCAACCTTCTTTTTTTTGTAGAGGACCCTGTGGTTTGACACGTTTACATTCTAAAGAAATGTTACAAAACTTGGACAGAGACAGTTCAAGAATCATAAGCTATGAATGTCTTGTTACCAACTTAAAAAAAAATCCTCTGGCTTGTCTATATTTTATGATACAATCTGTCTGCCACCTTAATTCCACACTTGGCACACTTGACATTTTTTATCAAGGATGGGCTTTTCGTTTCAGTTTGCTTGACACTATAGTTCACAAAGTTTATGACAAAATACAGATTTAATTTGTTTATTAATACAACATGGAAAGTTATAGTTCGAGATTACCCTGACGTCCAATGGCTGTTTTGCAAGACAAGCTGGTTGCCCGGCCGCCTCTTTCAATGTGAAACAAAGGTTAATTATATACAAAATCACTGTCACAGGACTGGAGCAAGCCCCCTTTTAGGCAGTCAGTGGGAATCCCCTTAAACCATTACACTTCAAAACGGGGGAGGGGTATGGTTTTTTTTCCCGAGTCAAACATTTTTCATATATAAATACATTCAGATTTAACATATACTTTGCTTTATGTAGTACATGTATTTGTATAAAAGTATTCAAAATTCATCAAATTGAGGATCATAATATTTTTAAAGAAAAAAACAAAAATACCAAATAAAAAAAATCGGGATATTTTAACAAAGACAAAAGTTAAAACAATTGCGTAGTGTGTTATAAATATTTCTATTTTTTTTTTTTTTAACAGATTTGAATATGGAAGATCGTATACCTGTACATCATAACAGTGCAATTAAAGTCTTCTTTAACACACGTAGTTAATTAGGATTATATGTTTTCTAGTCCTATATTATAAGAATTCGAAGGTTCATATCATTTACATTTAACGTTTTAATGGGATTTTTTTTTACTATCAATGTTGAACCTCAAGGTTACATTATAGTAATAAAGGGCTGCGCTTTAGCGCATGATACGCCCGTTGTTTGAAAGACGACGGGCATATAAAAATGGCAAAAAAGACTACAATGACAATGAGGAGCAGCAAGAAGATAACAGGGAAAGTGAAGATGGTGAAAGTGACTCTACTGAAAGTTATGATCTAAATGAGGAAGTAGGTGATGAAAGTAAGGATTTCATTGATGATGAAGATAAATATTTCATTGATGATGAGGAGGCCTCTTCTGAGAATGAAAACGAGGATTTTTCTGATGATGAGGACAGTGATTACAGTGAAGAAGACACTGATGATTAAACCTAGTTCAGCTTTTCAATATTTAGCATAAAAAACAAATATCATTAACAATATTGGCATATAACATAGAAGTCTTCAATGCAATATAAGGAAAGTGATATATGATTATGGGTTTTAGTAATTCTATGGCTGATTTCCAAATTTTATAGTAGTTTGAAAGAAGGTAATTTTCTTGGGGTATATTGCTCATAGTTAGATTCTGTTGAACAGCAACACAGTAAGGAATCCATACTAAATTATACAAGGATGTATGCAAAAGTTGTTCAAATGGTGCTTAATATGGTGGATAATGATTATTACCTTTTTATTGTTTAGAATATTCACAAGATGATCATATTGATAAATGTTTAGGAGACTTGATTTCCTTATTTTTTTCATAAAATGACACCCTTTAACATTTAAGGAATATTTAGTCACATGTTAGGATTTTCATGTTGTCACTTGTTCACTTATTATGTGCTATTGTAGACTAGTTATGTTTTATAACATTTTTTATTACCCTCAACCCTTCCACCGAAACCGAACTCTATAAAAAAGCTGCAATGCTAAGGTATCATTTGTGATTTCAATTGCAACCAATTCTAACAAGAATAAAACATCCTATATGCAAAAACAGTATTTGATTTTTATCCATAGCTTAGATAGTAAAAATGTTATCATAAAATGATATATGCCTCAGGGAACAGTTAGTATCTCAGAGACTGCTAATGTGCTTTCATCCTTGCAACCATTCAATAATAGTACAAACGTATGACATTCATGGAACCTATTTTTTACAAGAAATGTTTTAAATTGAACTAAAGATTTTACAAATTTTATGTTTTCATCAGATTTTATTAAGTATTATTTGTTACATCAATAGATATAAACAATTCACCAAACTTTCATGGACATTGGTGAAAGCCTTTTTGAGTTATTGTCCGAAGTGTTAAAAATCCCCCTTTTTTTTATGAATAAAGCCCCATAAAGCCAAAACTTAAAATCTGAAATTTATAAAAATTGAAAGGGAGCTTACATCAATAGATATAAACAATTCACTCACGTTTCATGGAAATTGGTGAAAGTGTTTTTGAGTTATTGTCCGAATTGTGGACGACGGACGGATGGACAACGGTATACCATAATACGTCCCGTCTAAAAGACGTGCGTATAAAAACAAGAATGAGTCCACAGTACACGGATGCCCCACTCTCACTATCATTTTCTATTTTCAGTGGACCGTGAAAGTGAGCTTACTTCAATAGATATAATCAATTCACCAAAGTTTCATGGACATTGGTGAAAGCCTTTTTGAGTTATTTTCAGAAGTGTTGAAAATCCCCCCTTTTTTATGAATAAAGCCCCATAAAGCCAAAACTTAAAATCTGAAATTAAAACAAAACGAAAGGGAGCTTAGGTCAATAGATATAAACAATTCACTCAAGTTTCATGGAAATTGGTGAAAGTGTTTTTGAGTTATTGTCCGAAGTGTGGATGACGGACGGACGGACAACGGTATACCATAATACGTCCTGTCTAAAAGACGGGCGTATAAAAACAAGAATGTGTCCACAGTACACGGATGCCCCACTCTCACTATCATTTTCTATTTTCAGTGGACCGTGAAAGTGGGATAAAAATCTTATTTGGCATTTAAATTAAAAAGATCATATTATAAGGAACATGTGTAATAACAAACAGACGAACAGACTGACGCACAGACCAGAAAACATAATGACTCTACTATCGTAGGTGGGGCATAAAAAATCCGATAAAAAATGTTGTGAATGTATATGATATGAACCTTTAAAGTCTTATATTATAGGACTCATGTTTTTAAAACATAATATCATTAGGCCACACCAATTTAATTTCTTGTTCTAAGGATTTTTGGACTCCAAAATTTGGGGAGAGCGAGCGATTTGAAAATTTTAATAAAAAAATATTTAATTTGCAAATTTTTGAGGCGAAGCTTGAAAAGTAGAGGCGAGCGATTATAATTTTTTTTTTGTAAACATAAATAGTAGGTTTTGACAATATTAAAACTTGATTTATCACTTGTACTTTGACATTTCTTTAATTTCTGAAGTATTATTTCCCTGTTCACCAAGAAATAATTAAATCTTGACTATGTTTGTGTGACTGACAATGAGACAATTCTCCATCCAAGTCATAATCAGTTTGGGGGCAACCCCTTAATGTTATAAATATCCCTTTAACATGTTTTATGAGGGATCAATATAAGTTATAATTATATATTTGTTTGTACAAAAGGGCTCATATTTTCTGAAACAAGTATATACCTATCTGGTATTAAAAGGCCAAAACATGTCCAATAATTTTTGTAATATTCCTGGACTTTAACCATGTTAACACATTTACTTTAACAGTTTAATATTATTCAAAATAAGTGGACCCCTCTTTTAGAAAAAGTTGTTTAAAATATGATGTAACTCTCCTCTTTTTGAGTACAAAATTCTAAGTTTTCAAAGGTTTTGTATAGAAGAACTAAACAAATCCTTGATATTTCTATTTTCTTTTCTTCATCAGTAAAATGACCCTTGTCTGAGGGAGGGTTGTTCTCAACCTGATAATAGCAAACACAGGTCAAAGTATGGCCTTTTACATAGGGCTTTGATACAGACCAAACAGCAAGCTAAAAAGGACCCCAAAATTATTAGCGTACACAATTCGAACAGGAAAACCAACGATCTAATTTATATATTCCAACGGGAAAATACCAATAAACAACATCAACAAACGATGCGGGCCCCTGAATCAATCAGGACAGGTGCATAAACATGCAGCGGCTATGGATAGTTTTGTTTCGCCAGC
The DNA here is from genome assembly GCF_963676685.1 of Mytilus edulis. NCBI lineage: Eukaryota > Metazoa > Mollusca > Bivalvia > Mytilida > Mytilidae > Mytilus > Mytilus edulis. The sequence continues at coordinate 22,457,671 of NC_092346.1, forward strand.
ATTCAATATAATTGCAGTTGAAGGCAAATCCTTCAGAAGTTCTTTGTACTTTATTCTAACAACGAACATGTTTTGATAGGGAATATAAGTAAGGGGGAAAGAAACCAATTTTTTGTTCTTAAAAGGTATTTCCGCTGTTATAAATTTATATCAGAGCACTCCCGCTTTGGATAAATAGGTTTCATGCTAAAACAAATATTCTCACAGATATTTACACAGTGTGGTGGGGTGCTTTTATGTTAAAAATCGATATATATACTGTGTATGCACATGTATTATGTTTGTCTGTTTTTATTTTCAAAATCCTGTTGATAGGACAACAAGGCTAAGTTTGTGTACATCTTTATCATGTTAATTACTCATAAATTATTGTAATTAGAACTTTTTTCTTACCGTTAGGATCTCCTTTTTTATAACAGGTAGAGGCATTCACATATTCTGAGGCAGCTTGATGTTTGCTTTGTAGCTTAATCTGTATTACAGCTGCCTTACAAAAACACTGCCCTGCCTCTGTAACATAGAAGAACAATGCTGTATTTTGTTAATACTAAAAACCAGATGCTCCGCAGGGCACAGCTTTATACGACCGCAGGGCCATAAAAAAGAATAGGTTTGTTTGCCCAAACGCTACCCACCTAGAAAAAAGCTGTCTACTCAAATTCTTTTATTGTCCTGATTTGAAGAAGTTTTTTTTTAATCAGATAGGCATGAAGACTAATAAACACCCGATACTTCAATTTCTCATTTTGAAAAAAAAAAGAAAATGCCTACCTACATGTACCTACCCACTGTCTCAACCTTTGGGTAGGGTTTGGGCAAACCAAAATATTTTTAACTGTGGCCCAGAGGTCGCACCCTGAACAGTTGGGGCAAGAATGGACACAACATTTAAGATTGATACAGCTCTGAATTTGGATTGTGATTAAATAGTTGACACAGAATGAAAAAAAGATGCTCCGCAGGGCGCAGCTTTATACTACCGCATAGGTTGAACCCTGAACGGTTGGGGCAAGTATGGACACAACATTCAAGCTGGATTCAGCTCTAAATTTGGATTGTAATTAAATAGTTGACACAGGATAGGTTTTGGACACAGAATGAATGTGGTCTAATTAACTTAAAATATTTTTTTTTGTCTTTGAGCAATCACTATGCTGTTGAATATTAATCCTCTCAAAAAAATGTTTGAAGAAATTTTCTTTTTATTTATGAAATCTGAAATGAGAAAAATTAACCCCCCCCCCCCCCCCCCCCATTTTTTTTTCACATCCCCCTTTCCCTTTTTTCAAAACTGATCTCAATTCAAATTTCTAATGGAGTTTGCAACAATAACTACTCATTTAAATACATCATAAAATATTAAAATGTAATAAAACCAGGTGCTCCACAGGGCGCAGCTTTATACGACCCCAGTGGTCGAACCATGAACAGTTGGGGCAAATTTGGTCACAATATTCAAGCTTGATACCGTCTGAATTTTAATTGTGATCAAATTTTTGACATAATATAGGTTTTTGCCACAAAATTAATGTGGTTCAAGATCTAATACATCTATTGCACAATACTGTGCAATTGAAGATTTCTGAATTTGAAATTTGAAAAATGTTGAAATAAAAAAAAATCCCTTAGAAAAAATGGTAAACTGAGACCCCCCCAATTTATTGAAACCCCCCTTGGAGCAATAACCCTTAAACTCAATCCCATGCTTTCCTATGTAATATTGAACCTTGTAGTACGATAATTTGAAAACGGGACCAAAAAATTAAGAATCTACATACACAGTTAGATTCGGCATATCAAAGAACCCCAATTATTCAATTTTTTATGAAATCAAACAAAGTTTAACTTTGGACCCTTTTGGCCACTAATTCGTTGGGACCAAACCTCCCAAAATCAATCCAAACCTTCCTTTTGTGGTCATAAACCTTGTGTTAAAATTTCATAGATTTCTATTAACTCATACTAAAGTTGCACAAAAACCAAGAAAATGCTTATTTGAGACCTGTTTTTGGCCCCTAATTGCTAAACTGTTGGGACTAAAACTCCCAAAATCAATCCCAACCTTCCTTTTGTGGTCATAGACCTTATTATAAAATTTCATAGATTTCTGTTTACTTATACTAAAGTTATTGTGCGAAAACCAAGAAAAATGCTTACTTGGGCCCATTTTGCCCCTAATTCCTAAACTGTTGGAATCAAAACACCCAAAATCAATCCCAACCTTCCTTTTATGGTCATAAACCTGGTGTTAAAATTTCATAGATTTCTATTGACTTTTACTAAAGTTAGAGTGCGTAAACCAAATGTCTTCAGACGACGACAACGCCGCCAACGTGATACATATACCAATATACCACCAAAATTTTTTCAATTTTTGCGGTCGAATAACAAGCATTCTGAGAGTATTGCATGACAAAACAAAAATTAATTGTACTGAAATAAAATGCTAACTTATCTATAACTTGTCAATTTGTATATATAACAAATCAAGTCAATTACTCGAGTATAACATACTAAAGGCTCCACGGAGCCTGTGTCGCTCACCTGATATTTTTATTTACAATTGATTCAACCTTTTTATACTTTTGCTTTAGTTTCAGAGATATAATCCAACCAGGTGCTCCCAGCAGGGCGCAACTTTATACGACCGCAGAGGTTGAACCCTGAACAGTTTGGGCAAGTATGGACACAACATTCAAGCTTGATACAGCTCTGAATTTGGATTGTGATCAATTTTTTAAAAATAATATGAGTTTCTGACACAAAACAAATGTCAAGATGATATACAAATCTTTTTGCGCAATATTGTGCAATTAAAAATTTCTTCCTCAAACTTTTCAAAAATTTGGGGAAAAAAATTGAAAGCTACTACCAAGTTACCAACTCCTTTTTTTTTGCAAATTAGTCTAAAACCGGACATTCCTTTATACATAATTTAAAAGGAGCGTAAAGGAGGTAAAAAAAAAACAACATTGTATGTTAAATGTTTTTGAGTTACCTCCCTTACACTGCTTTTTTGACCAGAAAAAAACAAGTTTTTCCCCTTTTTTGCCCCTAATTCCAAAACATTTTGAGCCATAACCCCCACCCCCAGTCAAAAATTTCCATCACTTCATGTTATGGAAACTTGTGGTATAATTTCAGAGAGATTCATACACTTAAACACAAATTATTGTTTGAAAACTACAAAAATTCTTATTTTTGGCCCCTTTTTTAGCCCCTTATTCCTAAACTATTAGAACCATAACTCCCAAAATCAATCGATCCCAACCTTCCTTTAGATGTATTGAACCTTTTGGTAAAAACTATTGTGCGGTTATGCAGTTGTAAACTTGAATTCTACTGGCTGCCTTGCCATCTGCTAAATAACCATGTTACACAACCCAGTCAAATTGTCCTAATAGAAGAAACCTCCTTACAAAACATGTGCCTGTAGCCAATCAGAAATCTTGTTGTAATATGTTGACCTTTAACCTATAACTATTGACTTGAAATCATGTGTGCTATAAAAAGAACAAAGTAAGGTACACGCTGTCTTGTGATAACCTTCGTGTATTTATGTGAAATTTCCACTGGTTGACATCTATACATGCATGACGCAATCAATGGCTTTATCAATGTAGAGAAATTCAAATAACATATATTTATTACACATCTCTGTATTGTATTATACAAACTTAACAGTAATAACAGATTTAAAAAAAATGTTTTTCGACCATTAAAAATATAAATAAGAAAAAAAATATAAGATGGAATGAAACAAAGTGGAATGCTCCCGATTACATTAAACCAAACGGTAAATAAAAATATGTTCAAAAACTATCAGAACTGTTCTTCTTCTAAAAATGAAGTCATTCTTTTCTATAAACAATAGTTACGGAACAGTTGTTGAAAACTTGTGGACAAAGTGTAGTACGATTTATGTTTACAGCAGTTTCAGTAAAATCGTTAAACAGCTCATTTAGATTAACACCTTGCAATGATTCATTAAATGACTGTGTGCTGTTTCCTTGTTGGGTTGTACTTTAATGTTTTGGCTTAAACGTATTGCATGGCAAAGGTCCATTAAATGGCAACGGCGGCGCTTTGTGTTCCTTAGCAGATGTATACAGTCTTTTGTCCAACGTTATAAGTAACAGAACTACGTTCTGTGCTCATAAGTGTGGTGCTGGCTGTTGTAATATTCGGTAGAGGAAGAAATGTAGAAAGAGCAATTGCTAAAGTTTTAGGAGGCACTGTACAACTTGAGCTTGGTAAAGCAAGAATATTTGATGATGTTTCACCAGCAGTTAAAGCTAATGCTTAGATTGTTCAGTGATGCTTTCTGTTAATGTCTGTCCCATACGTATCTTATCATCATTATCAACCCGCTGATACAAAGAAAGGGATGCTACTAACTTATGTCCAGTTACGGCCATGATCTGTGCATTGCAAATGTGTTTTTAGCTAGAACAGTAGCCCCGGTAACACGTATTGAATTGTTAGTGTAAATTTCAGACAAGTTGCACTTCTTGCTCAGGTATGACATGAAATTGCCAAGCGTTTTTTTCGCCCACAGGAACAGTCTGCGCCAAAAACTTTTTCATCTACTAGTACGGAAACTAAATATCAAAACTTGTCCCTATATGACTATATAAAATTTTGAAAATTTTCACTAGTCCGAATAAATATTTACTAGTCTGGGGCATCTGACTAGTGGCTAACGGTGCAGACTGCAGGAATGGTATAATACCATGAAAGGTCCTCTTCCCAAAACTGATCTTTTGGTCTCTGCCATAGTTTGTCACACTCTAGATTTAATTTATTTACATACTTTTCAAAGGAAGACACGGGGCAATACTCAGAACCGGAATTTTCTGGCATTATCCCTGAAGTTTTTTCTTTGTCACTGCTGCGATGGTTTTTTGTCAACTCATCTAAAGTTTTAGCAACATATTTAAGCCCCGTTTTCTGATTTTTTTTACAGAAAACGTGGATTTTGTCATTTGTGGCATATTTTCCATTCCCCTTTGACAAAAATCTGAACTTTATTTTGAAGTCCAAATGGAGTATTTGGTGATAAATATATTGAGGTATACATTTTTCTTCTGTCAGGTTCGTCAATACACGGATAATGATCGACGTCTCCTAATCCCATGCGTTTAAGTTCTGCCATTGCCACTTTAAAATTTTCTCTGGAAGTGCAATTTTTTTATTGTACGGTGGAGCCTTTAAATATCTATTCAATGAGTATCTCAAGCATTGCAGTGAATTTGTTTTATAACGATTTCCATCTGCTTTACGGACATCCATATAAAAATGATCCAACACTTCATCTAGTTTTAAGGTGTCAAACTGTTCAAATCCAGGATCCATTTTCTTTACTTTTAAATACTCCCTGAAAATAGTGGCTGCTGCTATATTCTGCTTTATTGTTTTGTCAGCACTCATTTTCACACTTTTTTGTTCAATTTCTTCATCACTAGTATCAACAAATCGTCTTTTACCAGACTCCATCTTTAGTTGGCATAAAAACACATGAACTATGCACTACATGGAAAATCAATAGATCATCAGGTTACACAATACACATTAAGAGTGAGGTCAGTGGGCGGAGTTAACATGCTACTATTGCGTAGTGAAATCTAGGACACTTGTGTATTAAACGTTTCATTAATTATATACCTAATACGGTTAGCATAACCGCACAAAAATGTTATCATGCTTTGACCCAACTAGCATGATTATTTAGACGGAGATTTGGTAGAAATCCAGGATAGTTTAAGAAAGTTATTAAAATTTAAGTTTAGAGTGAATATTTCAAACATTATTTTTGAATTGCCTCCCTTACACTGCTTTAAAATTATGAAGTGTACTTAAGCAATTGTCCATTAACAAGGAAACCCTTGTTTTTTCCCGTTTTTTGCCCCGAATTGCTAACAGGTTGGGCCATAACCCCCAAAGCTAATTCTTACTATCTCTTTGAGGTAATGGAAACTTGTGGTATAATTTCAGAGCGATCATTAGACATTACACCTTTTCAAAAGTAATTGTCTGGAAACTAGAAAAATGCTTATTTTGGCCCCTTATTCCTAAACTGTTGGGATCATAACCCCCAAAATCAAACCCAACCTCCCTTTTGTGGTCATAAACCTGGTGTTTAAATTTCATAGATTTTTATTTACTTACACTTACAATGCAAGTTATTGTCCGGAAACCAAATGTCTTTGGACGACAATGATGTGAAACCAATATACGACCACAAAATGTTTTCCTGTCTGTATAAGAACTGTTATAGCTCAAAGTAAGGTCTTCAAAATGTGTTTTATATGTGTATTTTACTTACCTGCCCACTTTTTACTCATTTTAAATGAATTTGCTGCTCTCACATAAAGCTCACAAGCTTCTTCTGTTTTGCTAGATGAGCTAGATAAAAGAAACATAAGGTATCCTTGGTTAATCACAGACTTGGGGTAATTGTAATTGTAATCGTTAATCAGCTGTAATTGATTACAATTTTTCAAGTAATCAGTGTAATCATTAATCAGCCAAAAATCTGATTACATGTAATTTAATTTAATCAATTACTTTTCAAAATACCCTGTAATCATGATTACTTTTTGATTACATTCTGATTACAATGAAAAAAATCTAAAATTGTGTTTTTGGTCATTAAATGAACCTCTTTGTTATTCATATTTGATAAATTTTAAACATGATAAAAATGGTTTGGTTACTTTAAACATGTCTACTTCAGTAAAAAAATAAACTGTTACAGTATTGAAAAGTCACCATTAGCTTTAGCAGAGACATATAATACAATTATTTACCTTCAATCTTGGTAAGAGATATTGTACATACAGGTTTATTCATTGTTTTATAATGATCTTCATATTAATATTTGATAATAACTGTTATATATTCAAGTAATACTTTACTTTAACCCTGAATTATAATCTTTTGTTAATTTTTGTCAACTTTGAATTGACAGGTAGGAGACTAATTAAGGTTTGTTTTTATTACAATTACCAATTGAGTATAGCTGTAGGGAAATATATATGATAAAAGATAAATCCGGCGTTTTGCATTTGCGCCGATCTGCATTTCATTTGCGCCGATTTTTTCTTTCATTTGCGCCGATTTTTGTTTTCATTTGCCCCGATTTTTTTACAGGTAAATTACAGGTTAATTACAGGTGAATAGATATAAGAAGATGTGGTATGAGTGCAAATGAGACAACTCTCCATCCAAGTCATGTTTTTTTTATATTTATCATTATAGACCTCTTCCGTCATCCAGTTGTACACTATATTTACATACTTTAAAATCAAGAAGTAAAAACCTTAGATAAAAACACTCTGGTTTATACTAAAATGACTTTTTAAAATCTATTTACAGCATTCAAATCCATAAAAACGGAAGACATTAAAATCATAAATCTGTTCTTGCTGAGTATTTATAGGCAACATATCTAATATGTTCCTTTCATGTGATTTCGTCTCTTCTATATTTGTTGTAATTGTCAATAACGTAATCCATCTTTTCTTTGTCTTGCTAACGTACTTATGTGTGTGGCCGTCGATGGTTAAAAAAATTGACTCCTCGGCTTGTTGCAGTGTGCAATATGTCCATCAATTACAGCAAAGTTCAGAACAATATGAATCAAAATTAACTAAAACCTATGTTTATAAACAGATTTTACCAATATACCTGCACGGTACATGTTCAAGTATTAACTTACCTGTAAATCCAATTAGGAGCAAATATAAAATCGGCGCAAATGAAAAAATGAAATCGGCGCAAATGAAAGAATGAAAATTTTAAAAATCGGCGCAAATGTCATACTCCTGATAAATCAGACAGGAAAATTTATCTAATTAGCACAAACTAAATTAAAAGTTGGACAAATATGTTGTTTAAATTTTTTTGTATTTGGCCTGGCCATGTAAAATGTAATCATTTTTAGCATGTTTAGTACTAACATAGTGCATGTAGTGTTTACAATTTAATTAAACATTTCTATTAAAATTTAACATAGTTTTAACTGGTAACTTTATTTAATCCATATTTAAACTTCCATAAACTGCAACATGGAATACATATAAATTATGAAAGAGGTCAGAAGACAAACAAAAAAACTATTGATTATGATATATCTTTATTAAATTTAATTCAAAATAATTCAGAGATCATTGGTGATAAAGTGTAATGTATATATATGTAGTGAAATTTGGTGTTTATTTAAATAGATGAAGTTTAATTTGAAGTTATCATTTTATAATTGAACCAAAATGAAATACTTCCTCAAAAATGCTATAGTTATATTGAACGTTTATACATTCACATCATTCAAAATGTTTTGTTTTTAAATTCATTGTAATCAGATGTAATCATGATTACTTTGCTAATGTAATCATTAATTTAATCAGATACTTTCAGAAATGATGTAATCATTAATTTAATTTAATCATACAAATGACGAAGTAATTGTAATTTAATCAATTACATTGAAAGTAATCGGACCCAATTCTAGTTAATCATGTTAATTAGTTTATCTTGTTCTTGGTAATGCAGTAAAATCTAATTTTTATACTGACAGGATTGATTATTAATTGCTGCTTACGTGTCAGCAACAAAGGAGCTAGATGAGGGCTAGTTTTGGCCTAAAATTCAAAGTACATCTGATGAAAGAATTTTAACATTGTTTAAACACTAAAGTGTCTACTTCAGTCGATTGATTAGTCTTTTTAAAAGATTTGAACTAATTTGATCATTAGAGACCTTTAAATTCATGTTTAGAACTTCTATCAAATATGCCATACAACATCACTTTTCAGATGCTTTTTGACTAAATAGTAAGTGGCTGTATTATCACCAAATACAACCTACCAGGTTATTTAAATATCAAGACTGAGCAGTCAAATGCGGCCATTTCCATTCTAGACAAAAACTTTCTTAATATTAGCACAAATGCTAAAATTGTGAAAATTTCAGTAATTTTCCATGCCTTTATGATGCTAGTTAGTACATGTACCTGATGCCAAAAGAGGTCTTACTAGCCATAATACTCATAAAAAATATTAGGACAGAGGTTAATGTGATATGAATAAAAATTGAATATGAACATTCTTGTAGTAAAAAGAAAGGCATATACATTGTACATGTATAAAAAGAGTGGGATATTGATACCATAACTATTACTAATGCTAAAGTCACTGATAGATTCAAATTTTTTAATTGAAAGTGTGACTGTACCATCAGAAACATATAACATACAGCTTGGTGTTTAACATGTGAATTCATGTATTTTAAGTTCAAAAGGCCAAATAAAGTACGAAGTTGAAGACCATTGAGGACCAAAATTCCTAAAAGTTGTACCAAATACAGCTAAGGTAATCCATTCCTGAGGTAGAAAAGCCTTATTTTTTCAAAAATTCAAAATTTGTAAACAGTTGATTTACATGATTTATAAATATGACTATATATATCAATGATAATTTATGTCAGCACAGAAGTGCTGACTACTGGCTGACCCTTGGGGAATTAAAATTCCACCAGCAATGGCATTGACCCAGTGCCCGGCCGTGGTTGTAAACAAATTCATCATAGATACCAGGATTAAATTTTGTATATATGTTAGACATGTGTTTCGTCTACAAAAGACTTGTCAGGGACACTAGAATCCAAAAAAGTTACATTGTAAAAGGGCCAAATAAAGTAAAAGTGACGCCACCAAATCTGATCTTGTTCTGAGTTTTGAGGTAATTAGTATTGTGTTTAAGGCTCATAACATTTGGTTGAGGGAAACTAAAGTGATGGAACTGTAACGAAAAACTTCAGATAAGGACACAGATATGTTTATATAACAATATTCAGCCTTTTTATTTCTGTAAGTGTTAATGACTTGACCCTGTAGGGTGTTTATTGACATGTAGCAATATGATTGCATAGAAATTCAATTTTACAGTTCACTTAAACACTGCCATAAATGCATTTTTTTTAAAAGTTTGGATTATTGAATGAATCAATACAATATGTACATGGAAATTAACAAGGTAAAAAATGTATCTAAAATGTTAAAATTTGTATTCTGTCTACATCTGACATGCTACGTACATGTATACATAGAAATAGTGGAGAAAAGAATGAAATTGAATTTTGAATCTTCTAGAAATAACTCTCAATGATTCATCTGTATAAAATGTATATATTAATCTATAATACTATGGAACTTCAACATGTCTTTACTACTTTGTGTTGAAATACGCTTTAAAAATCATATTGTCCAGTATTACCCGTTTCTGGGAGTTTTGCCCAGCTGGGAAAACCCAGGAATTCCCACCTGGGTTTTCATGGGCGGGTTATACTTTTCCAACCCTGATCACAATACTCAGAAAAAGCCTGTTCCAGTTTTAAATTGTTCATGGAAAAAAAGATTTGGCCTTATTTTTGTTCTGCAGGATGGAATTAGGTTTTAGAGTGTGTGCATGTTTCAGGATTAACTGAGGGGATGAATTAGTAGGTCCGTTTTTGTGATTGCAATGGGATTTTATAAAACATGACCAGACGTGCTTCTGTTCTAATGATGTGCTAAAAACTGCAACCCTGTGTTGAACATGGCTGTCAGCCTGTATGTGGCTTTCTACAGGGTGACAAACAGACAAAATGTACTCTCTTTTTAAAATTTGGTGCGTTTTTTTTAATATTCAAAATTATAAGCCCAAAAGTGTTTTAGAATGATCACCAGGCCTTCAGCTTTCATTTGATGCCCAAAATACCTAAATATCCTACATATTTTAAGTTACACTCATGAGTAGGAATTCGAACTACATTGTATTTTGTGTTAAATATATGTACTACTTTCTGGTATGTGCTTTCTGACGGGGCCTGAATTAGTGGTGTTATACCTATAGTGGGTCTCATTGGGGTCTAAGCATGACACAGGATTTCCGATTTTTTTGTAAGTGGGACACGTGAAAGTCAAATTATTGTGTCGTGAAAACAGGAAATGAGGTCTAGCGGGATACAGGAATCTGACAAAACAGTAAGCGGGATCCGGGATCAACCCCCCAATGAGATTTGGTACGAGTTTGTAGTGGTATAAGTACATGTATCTACCAAGGGGGTCTCAATAAGGGGTTCCGATCCCGGATCCCGCTTACTGTTTTGTCAGATTTCCGTATTCTGCTTACACTATGTACATAAGCAGTTCTCATTTTTTTGTCATTTCCCGGGTCCCGCAAGACCTCATTTCCCGTTTTCACCACATAATAATTTGACTTTCATGTGTCATGCTTACAAAAAATCGAAAAATCCTGTGTCATGCTTATACCCTAATATGACCCACTACCAAGATACGAGTACAAGTTGTTACAAATTTTATAAAATTGAGAATGAAAATAGGAATGTGTAAGGCCCCTCATGGGGGGGTCCTAGTAATCACATAATCACCATTTTTTTGCCAATATAATCACATAATCATTAAATATTTGCTTATCTTTAGTAATCAAATAATCATAAACTAAAAATACAGTCCTAGGTAATCAAATAATCATGAAATATTTGGCTTAATAATCAAATAATCATTAAAAAAACGGCCAAGTAATCACATAATCAAAAACCCCATGAGGGCCCTCATGTGTCAAAGAGACAACAGTCCGACCATAGAGCAGACAAGTACACTATATGCCTTGTAGCAACTGTCTACTAATAACGAAACAGTTCTTTTCTTATCTCTTGAATACAAATAACACTTTTTCGGGATAAAAAATTATCATAATTTAAGCTCCCATTATGAATTACACGCCATTTACCCAAACAATGATCCCAAAAATCCTTGAGCAGACTTCTCTTTCTTCTCGGCCTCACCAACTAACTGACGAGCTTTTTGCTCATTATCTGCCATGATTTTATTTATATTATTTACGTGTATTGGTTAGTGAGTCACACCACTATTTACGTTTTGCATCACAAATTCTCTTGTTCAACAAAACGCTTCATAATGGAAAGGTTTACGACAAATCGTACCTTTGCAAACTCGGTCCTAAATTAAACTGACTCGTACCAAGGATTTGTATAGTCTTACAATACAAATCCTTGCTCAGAAGAGGCTCTTACCCATTGCCATTATCTTTAAGAATTTTTATCATGATTGTGTTTCGTGTGTTTATCATGATTGTGTTTCGATTGTGTTTATTATGTTAAAATTGAACATTAATTGTTACATCTAGTGATCATTCAAGATATTCCGGCAAAATTGATCAATACAGAGACATGTATTTATATGTCTCTGATCAATACTGTAAAAATGTCAAATATTAAATAATATTGAAAATTGTATGCAATTTTGTAAAATTCAAATACAAGTTTTCAAATTTTATTTTATTACATATTTCAAGTGTGGACACAAATCAATGTGGAAAGTATGTTTGGATGTTTGAGATCAGGGGTGGGGTACCAACTATCCTTTCGGGTATAACTGTGCCGACAGCACTTGCCAAATCATACCCTGTTCTAACCAGAAAACATAAAACATACCCTGTTCTAAACAGAATTATTGAAAAACATACCCTGTTCTAGACCGTATAGAATAGATGCTGTTCTAAACAGTTGAATAAGCTATACTGTACTAGAAAAATACTTTGTTTAAACAAAGACCCGGTTTTCACCAGCAGGGCATGAAAAAGCGACCCTGTTCTAACCAGCAGGACGTGAAAAAGAAAAATATAGGAAGTACTACCCCCCCCCCCCCCCCCCGGGGGGGGGGGGGGGGGTAGTTTTTTCTGACATAAAGATTTCTCTGGTTTTCTCCTATAGTGTTCTATGTTAAACTGAGGTGCACTTTACATGTGGTGCACAGTGACAGAAAAACTGTATTAAACACTAAAATAGCAGTGTCGTTTATTTCTGCTCAAGACTGCCATGGAGGAGACACTAATTTAAATCAGTACCAACCGTTCATAGATTTAATAGTGTTTTCTTACATTAAGTGATCTCTGGTTTCCTCCTATAGTGTTCTACGTTTAACTGTGGTGCACAGTGACAGCAATAGTGTACCAAACACTAAAATAGCAGTGTCTTTCATTCAATGTTCAAGACTGTCATGGAGTAGACACTAATTTAAAGCAGTGCCAACCATTCATAGATTTTATTTAGTTAGACCGTGATTTTGATATCAAATCTACATATTCGCCAACATGCTTTGAGTGCTTTGTGAATATTGATGTACGTTCCTGTCATTTAACTTTGTGCATGTGCAACGTTGCATTCAATGCAGGATGTTACCTTTTAACATTTTAACTTTGAAAAAACTTCTTTTCTAATTAATTTCAATCCTATATAGCTGAGTGTGCTCATCCCTGGAAAGATTTACTTGAAGAAGCAGAAGGTTGCAAATATTTCCGAATGATTCCGCTAAAATGTGTTCCACAATTTTTGATTTTGGATAAAAGCAAAAACTCAAATAAGAGGATAATCACATAAGGTGCCTTTCTGCATAATGTGATTCTAATATGCGAGATGTTATCAAGGACTTGCAAGCATGTAGTATTTGCATAGTTCCATTTATGTTCCTTTGAGATGCTAATTTTTAATTTGGGTTGGCCCACTTAAAATTGTTTAGTTGTTAATGATCTTCATGGTATCGTTAGTAAAAGATTTTCGCAATTGTTTTTATAAAGTCTAAGTATTAACAATAATATACGAATTATGTCAGATACCAATACATATGCCCCAAACTCCTACAAACTGATAAAAAAAGTCTTTTAGATATGATCAGGACTACTTCAACAATTCATTTTGCTGACAGTTGTGACCATCTTACAGCAGATCATGTGCAATTGCGAGTTGTGTGTCAAATTTTAATTTCACAAATAATGCATTTGCAAATAGCAATTTAATAAAACACTTATACGAAAAGCTTAATCCAGTGATATATTTTGTTATAGAGGCCTCAGTATCATGAACATTTACCAATCATAACCACCTATATAACGTTAGATCTGTAAATTTGCTTTCGCAAATATTTGGTTCTTCCCTCGCAGGGCCGTAACTAGCCTCTTTTAATAGTGAGGCAAAATTTTGGGTGAGTGGTCAGCGGCCCCAGAAGCTCTGAGAAAAATAACGCAAAATCGTGCATTCTGAGCGTTTCCCAGACTCTTTCTTGCATTAAAACGGCTTAATTAATTTTTAGATATTTTTTTCGACAATCAGGTCCCAAAGCAAAAACAAAGATTCGTTGTAATTTAAGACTTTTAGGTATTAGAGACAACATTAAAAGACCGATATGTAGGATAAAGCAAAAATCGTAATTCTCATAATTATCAATACCGTATCTGTCTGTCTGTTCTTGTCTTGTATTGTGATTAGACTTTGGTGATTTTTTCAGTATGACTAGATTTAAATATAGTGACATTGCAGTATTATACGTTAAGTACTAGTACTGCTTAAGTCCAAAATAGGGACCATCTTCACCTTGTTTTACGATCTTTTACGGTATTAATGATTCTTCAAAAGTATTGTTGAAGACCATCCGGCAACTATCAAGATGAAGAGCAGGAACACAAACTTTGACCATTGATCATTTGTCACTATTTTTTCTATGCATTGACTTTGTGTGCGATTATATCCCCATACTCCTTTATTATCTGTTAAAGGGTCTCAACACGACTTAATGCAAGTTTAACCTTTCAACTTGATGTAAAAGGTCATATATGGCAATACCTTGTTTTTTTTCCTTCAAAATATTTGATACCGGGAAATATGTGTCCTTACTTTAATTCAAACCATGTCAGCTATCTAGTTTTATTTACAATAAAACAAACTGTATTCTTTGATATCAATTTCAATTATCCATGCAGAAAGGACAATTTTGTTTGTGTCCACTGAGTAGCATCGTATGTTCTTAAAATATATTTCTCGCACAATTCTGGACATCGGTGGACATGCAACATTGCAAAACCACGTTTACAAATGAATATCAACGCTCAGACTATAGTCATAAAGTAGGACAATAAATGAACAAAAGACAAACCCGGAACACAGAAGTACAAACAATAAACCATCAACTCCGAAAACTAAAAGGAAAATAGAAACATGGATAACGAAAAAAAAATCCAGGGTATACACCAGAGAGTGAAGAGAAATTGTTTCTTGCGAGAAACTTTCCGTGAAAACAATTTAATATGAAAACAACCTTTTGTTTAATTTTTTTTTTTGAAATTTTTTACATGAGGCATTTGCCTCATTTGCCTCAATGTAGTTACGGCCCTGCCTCGCCGGGATTCGAACCCATGCTACTGTGATATCGTGACACCAAATCGCCTACACTGCAGCCGTCCCGCTAGACCACACGACCACCTGGGCTCTACAATAATAGAGCTTTCGCTGGCCGTGTGTTACCTTTCCTCGTCAGTTTTAATCTAGCGGCGTACTACAGTACATGAGATATAAGGCATGAAGATGTTATTGTTACAGATCAGCTAAATTATCAACGGACGAGTACCGCATAAAAAGGACACCTAACGGAAGCGTACCGGATAAAACGGATGAACAAGATCTACGGAAAAATCAAAGGCGACAATAATAATACATGTAAATCGCATAAATATTCAAAATGTTTCTGTGTAACTGGTTTTGGTTTGTTCTTCAAAATTCCGTCAAAGGGCAGTGTCTGGCCTGAATAAGAACTGCTTGATTGTTAAGACGTGCCTATACTCTATAATCGATTATGAATTCACGAACCTTAAGAAATCTGACATACCAATAATTGGCATTTCTCACGCTAAATTTTCAATTGGCATTTATCCATTTCAAATCCGTTCATCATCCGTTTTATCCGTTATACGTCCGGTAGAAGTTCGTTTCTCATCCGTTCAACATCCGTTTTATCCGTTAAACGTCTGGTAGAAGTCCGTTGGTGAATGTATCTTCCACACCTCCAACGGATGTATAACGGACACGTAACGAATACAAAACGGAAACGAAACGGACGAGTACCGTACAAAACGGACGCCCAACGGACGTTCAACGGACATTTTATCCTCATGAACATTTATTGAACATGCTCAAAATTTTCCACCGGACAGAACGGACGTCGACGGATAAAACGTACGCTTAACGGACATGCAACGGATATGGACGGACATCTAACGGATAAGAACGGACATGAACGGATTGAAAAAAAGTTATCCGTTAGGCGTCCGTTCGAGCTATCCGGCAAGGTGTGACCGAGGCTTTAACGTTAGGGTGCAATCTACAGTTTTGTTCTATGACGTCATACTTTGTTTCAGGGTACGATCTCCTGCTTTGAAAAGAGCTACAGTGGCTGCCGAATGGAAAAACTTAATGGTCAAACGTTTCTATTATATTGTAAGATGCCCGGATGTGCAATGGCGTAGCTGCTTGAAAACTGCTCCGCAAAAGAAGTGTGTATCTAACCTGTTATGATCGGAATTCTTCCGGAAAAAAAAGGTACAATATATTCATTTGAATTTGAAGAAGCTTTTGGCGAGAAATATTTATCTTAAACTGTGCCAATTTAATAATTTTATTTTGAAACGATATTGCTGTTCAAAATGATTTGAAGCGTTTCCAACGAGTAACGTCATAATAACAACCCTGATTATTCCGTAACGTTTTCCTATTGTGTGTGTTACGTTCTACAATTGTTTAAGAAAATGGCGTCCAGCAACAAAAACAATAAAAGTCAAACATGAAAAAAATTCAAAGCACAGATAATAACAAAACTGTTCAACATCAAAATATATCAAGAGACTACACTTTAAATAAATCAAAGGCCTTGATCAAGAAACTAGATGCAACAAGATCAGAACATTTAAGTTTTAAATTGACCGGTGGTGGCCTTAGGCTGTTTTTTAGCACGTCTAGTTTTGAAGTGTTTAAACGTGCATGCACATACTATTATGAACATCTGAATACAAATGGAGGAGATAACAGAGAAATCGCATTTATTCCAATCAGCGATAAGAATAATAAAAATGCCGTTGAAGAACAAATTAAAGTTTCCGAAAAAGGTTTTGATTCGTTGGGAAGATCTATCAAGCGTAAATCTTATTGTATTAATATATATTTCACAACATCTTCTGTACTTATTAATGGAAAAGGACTGAACATATTTTGTGAAACAGATCTTCCGGTCATTGTAGTAAAAATGAAGGAATGTCAAATAAACGGGAAAGATATAAATTTAAATGAGCTAAACAAAATTTTCGAAGAGGTGATTTTTAATGGAGAAACAAGGAAAAGAAGATTGCAATAACAACTCTGTTATAGATGTAAATAAAACAGAACATTTAAACCCCGGTACCATTCAAATATCAAATCCTAATAACAACACAATAAAATCAATAAAAGAGGATGTATCGTCAAATACAAATCGGGAACAGTCAACTTCGTCAGTAGCTATACCTATAATAGATATTCCAGATGATATACAAGCACAAGTGAAAGATATAAATCTGACTAATTCAGAGGATGAAAGTACATGTTTAGATGGAAATGGTAACACATTACCACAGTTGAATATTCGAGACTTTGTTACAACACTAGACAAACTAACTACTGTTGTTACAAATTTGAAAGACAAAGTTGACGAATTGGAAATATCTATACAAGCAAATAATTTGTCAAATGCGAGTAGCATTCAAATTTTAAATGACCGAATGACAGCTTTAACAAAGGTGCGCATGCAACATGACCAACAATCAATGAATAAGATGCAAGACATTGAAGCAGAAATTCAAAATGTTAATAAAAATTTGGAAAAAAAAGTTAACATGTTACAAGGAAAAACACAAAGCATCAGTGATAAAATAAAACTGTATGAAGTGGAAACAATTAAATTACAAAAAAGCTTTATGCCGGAGGAAAATCTCGGTAACCAATGTACCCCAATGTTAGATGAAGATCAAACAATTCCAAAAACAATATGTGAAACAATATTACAAGAACATTCACATGAAATAGAACAGTCAATAAATGCTGATATAAATGAAGAACCACAAAATCCTGTTTATGATACCCAACCAAAACTGCCATTATCAGGAAGTAGGGTTTTAATTGCCGGAAGTTCAGTCCTAAAAGGAATTGACCCATCTAAATTAAAAGATTATATAGATGTCCATGTTCACAGAGGAGCAAATGTACTAGATTTATACGAAGACATAAGAAATATGGATCTGAGTACATACAATACAATTATAATTCATGTAGGTGGCAATGATGCAAGTAGCAAAATGAATGTACAACAATTTGTGGACATTTTTCAAGAAATCATTAACTTTGTAAGATGTCAAAACTGTCGAGCAATTGTATCTGGAATATTACCAAGGATACAATGTGATGTCACTGAGTATAACACAATCCTAAAACAAATGTGCCATTATAATGATGTCAAATTCATATCAAATTATGAATCTTTTGTCTACAAAGATGATCATATAGCTAAATCATTTTACACCACAGATGGCATTCATCTAAATAGATATGGAACAATAAAGTTGTTGGCAAATGTTAATAAAGTAATTAAAGTATTCAAGGGAAAACAAATACAGCATCATTTGAACCAACAAAACATAAATAGATATCAAAGTTCCAGTCACCAATATTACGCAAACAACTTCAGAAGGAGCCCTACAAAACAAAGATATCAACCTAGGAGCAACATGATTACAACAGACAGAAGAAATTTCAACCATTCAGGAATCAACCCCAGAAACGTAAAGGACAGGAATGATCTCAATATGAACTCTCGTGACTCGTGGGAAAACAATAATGAGCTAAATAGACAAAATGTAGACAGAGCACCATTTTTTAACTATCATTCACCAAACTCTGTACGTAAGTCAGATTATGTTCATAGGTAGCATTTAGCTTGTTCTAGTTTTTCAAACAGATATAATATTTTAAATCTGTTATGTGATAAATGTAGTAGTATACAATGTTCATGTAATATAAAAAACATTAATAATATAAACAACAGTAATAATAATAATTGGAGAAAATCTCAAAAGAGACATAGAAAGAGTCAAAATAAAACACCTAGTTCTGTAAATAAAAGTAGAAATAATGAAGCAAGTTGGTTGTTTAAAAAAGGGTTTAAACTAGGTTGTTTAAATATTCAACATTTACAACCAAAAATTGAAGAAATAAAATTTCTATTAAAATATGAACAATTATTTGATATATTTGGTATGGTAGAAACATTTTTAAATGATGAAATTGGTACCGAAACATTACAAATTGAAGGTTACAAAATAGAAAGAAAAGATAGAAAAGCTATTAATTATGGCGGAGGTGTGATTGCGTACATACGAAATAGTGTATGTCATCAGAGAAGAATCGATTTAGAAATAAGTAGTATTGAATCTTTATGGATTGAAATTAAATTTCCAAACACAAACTCTATTTTAATAGGCATTTTTTATCGTCCACCGAGTTCATTTCAATCTTGGATTGATTCAGCGGAAAAAGAAATAGATAAAGCGTCTGCAGAAAATAAAGAAATTATACTCTTAGGAGATTTTAATATAAACTTTTCACATATAAATCATACAGTTGTCGGAAATCAAAAATGGAAGGACTGTATTAATTTGTATGGTTTACAACAAATTGTACATAAACCGACACGAGTAACAGATAAATGTGCAACTACCATAGACCATATATATACGACCGATGTAGACCATATTATAGAAGTAAAGGTGCCTAGTTATGCTGTCAGTGATCATTATCCTGTTTGCGTAACAAGAAAACTTAACCCCAAAATAACAAAAATGGAGCATTTGTCCATAGAATATAGATCATTCAAACAATTTGATAAAAATAAATTTATTGAAAATTTAACAAATATTCCTTTTTATCTCATTGAATCGATTGGAGATGTTGATGAAGCAGCTAATTATTGGTATAATTTATTTCTGAGCACCCTAGACAAACATGCTCCTAAGAAAATTAAAAGGGTGAAAAATACCCAACAACCAGAGTGGTGGACTTCTGATATAAATAGCGCTAGACACCAAAGAGATTATTTTCAAAGAATTGGTGATATATATAATTATAAAATTTGGCGTAATAAGGTTACATTTTTAATAGAACAGGCAAAGAAAAAATATTTCCAAAATGCTATTTCAAATTGTAAAGATAGTAAAACTATTTGGAAGTATGTCAAAAGTCTAAATCCTAAAAAAGTACATAATAATATCACGCATTTAGAATATAAAAATAGTGTAATTCAAAATGATGTTGATATAGCAAATACATTTAATGTGCATTTCACAAATATTGCTGAAAGTATAGTTGATGACAAGTTATGTAATAATGATGATGGTGCCAGATTTGATGCACTCAATAAATTTGTAAAATCAAAGTTACAAACGGGTAGTGAAAAATTCATTATACCAGAAATGAGTATTTTAGATGTAAGCATGTATTTAAAAAAACTTGACAAGTCTAAAGCAACTGGTTTAGATGATGTCGGACCAAATATTTTAAGTATGTGCAGCGATGTCATTGCACCAGCCTTGACATATATATTTAATCTAAGCATCAAAAGTGGTAAATTTCCAAGTATTTTTAAAACTGCAAGAGTTTGCCCAATTTTTAAAAGTGGCGATGCCTGTAATCCTGATAATTATAGACCAATAGCAGTTTTGCCTTGTCTCTCAAAAATCATAGAACGACATATAGCTAATAGTTTGTATATATTTTTAAATAGTAATGACCTTCTTAATACTACACAGTCAGGTTTCAGACCTAAACATTCGTGTACTACTGCACTTACTAAATTAGTAGATGAATGGTTGGCAAATATAGATAATGGAGAGATAAACGGAGTTATATTTTTAGATTTAAAGAAAGCTTTTGATCTGGTTAATCATATAATTTTATTGAAAAAACTTGAATATTATAATGTTTCAAATTGTACACTAGACTGGTTTAAGTCATACTTGTTTGAACGAAGCCAACAAGTTAAGGTCAATAACGTCATGTCTAATACTAAATGCATAAAAACTGGGGTACCACAAGGTTCTATCCTGGGCCCTTTGTTATTTATTTTATATATCAATGATTTACCACTTAATATAGAACATTCATTAATAGATTTATATGCAGATGATTCTACATTACATTGTAAAGGTAATAATTTACTTCAGTTAACTTCTAACCTTCAAAATGATATTCATGTAATTGAAAACTGGTGTGCGCAAAATTGTATGAAATTAAATGCCAAAAAGTGTAAATCAATGATTGTTGGTTCAAAACAAAGACTTTGTTCAACTGGAAACAGTTTAGATATCAATATTTCAAATGAACAAATAGAAAATGTAGATTGTGAAAAACTTCTTGGTTTATATATTGACAAAAACCTAAATTGGAATCAGCAGATAGATAAAATGTCATGTACTATATCAAACAGAATCAATTTATTACAAAAGATAAGAAAATATTTACCTATGCATATACGTATTATCTATTTTAATGCTTATATTCTGCCATTACTTGATTATTGTTGCAATATATGGGGAAGCTGTTGTGAAAGTGGAATAAATAAACTTAATAAGTTATTAAAGAAATCTGCTAGGGTTATAGTAGAAGCTGACATAATGACATCATCCAGTTTATTGTTTAATAGTTTTCGCTGGTTAAATGTGGAAAAACGCATTCAATACCAAAAGGCAATACTTGTATTTAAATCATTAAATGGTATGGTTCCTAACTATTTACAAGAAAATTTTCATTTTACTGATAATCAAAATTATAACTTACGTTCAGCTGATGAAAAAGTATTAAATCTTCCAAAACCAAAAACTAATTTTTTAAAGAAAACATTTACATATTCAGGTTCTCAAATATGGAACAGTTTACCAAATGAAATAAAAATGAGTAATACACTTGTATCTTTTAAAAAAAAATGTTACAAATTTTTCATCAATTGTGCAAATTAATATGCTTTTTCATTATTATTTAAATACAATTGTATATTGTGTATAATATAACTTTATAATACTCTATGTACTTATAAATATGTTATTATTATTTTGAGGACTCTCAGGAAGATTAGTTTTAACTAATGGGATCATCCTCTTGAAATAAAGATTATTTATTTATATTTATTTTATTTCTAACCGATCAGGGAAATTTCCATATCTTGACATGGAGCGCAAAATTACCAAAAAAAAATAAAAATTTCCGATGTTTTTTTTTCTGCATTTTTCAGCACAATTTGAAATAATTTTGAATTTTAATTCGGAACACGAAAAGAATCTCTTCTTACCTTTGTTTTAACCGAACAGCCGCTAACGATGATGCACTGTCAGTCAACTAAAACATGCTATTTTGAACTCTCTTTACTTTCATCTGAAGCAAAATCGGATCAATTATGGTATGCAGCGTATCCTTACTATAAATTGTTTCCATGTTGAGGCCTATATTGTCGGTACTTTCTTGTATCAAACAACCCCCCGATGGTGTTTTGAAGCAATGTCATCTGGAACGTTAATACCATTTTGAATCAGACAAACTCGTGCAGGACAATGCTTGTCAGGTATAGCCTAACCTCTGCATAGGAACACAAAAGCCATGTGAATGTTTCTATCAATTTCTGTGACCCATATTTCATATAACTGCACGGCAAGTCCCAAATGGAAATTATGGGACGAATGTTCCTTTTGCTAAACAAGAGTGCACACGCTGAAATGTCTCGCCTTCTTTAATAATCATTGGTATTATGTTGATATATATAGTCCTAAATATAAAGCTTTATTACAACTGTCACATAAACTTAACATTAATCAAGAAAACTAAACATTGACCAATGAACCATAAAAATGAGGTCAAGGTCAGATGACCCATGCCAGGCTGACATGTACAGGCTCAGCTAACAATTCTTCCTTACAACAAATATAGTTGACCTATTGCTTAGTTTATATAATTTAAGAAAAACAGACTAAAACTTAACAGTAAGCAATGAACCGTGAAAATGAGGTCAAGGCCAAATAAAACCTGCGCGACTACATGCATATCATAAAATATTTCCATACACCAAATATAGTAGACCTATTGCACACAGTACAAGAAAAACGACCAAAATACAAAAACTTAACTATAACCAATAAAAATGAGGTCAAGGTCAGATGACACATGCCAGTTGGACATGTACACCTTACAGTTCTTCCATACACTGAATATACTAGACCTATTGCTATTAGTATCCGAGACTTGACCACCAAAACTTAACCTTGTTCACCGATCCATGGAATGAGGTCGAGGTCAGATGAATTCGTCTGACGGGGTTGAGGACTGCCAAATATAGTTATACAATTACTTATAATAAGAGAGAATTTAACATTACAAAAAATCTTTAACTTTTTTTCAAGTAGTCACTGAACCATCAAAAAGAGCACAACGACATTGGACATGTGACCGACAGAAACCTCGTAACTTAAGGCATCTATATATATACAAAATATGAAGCATCCAGGTCTTCCATCTTCCAAAATATAAATCTTCTAAGAAGTTAGCTAACGACGCCGCCGCCGGATCACTATCCATATGTCGAGCTTTCTGCGACAAAAGTCGCAGGCTCGACAAAAACGATTCGAATTTTATGTTTATGGAAAAAATACTGTTCAGAAGCGCCTTTGTATGATTTTTCATCAATTAACCAGCAATGCACTTTAGTATCAGTGTGGGCATGTTTTCCACAGAAGCACACAACGTGTCTTCAATAGCACTAGGGAAGTCACCAGAGGGAAAAGCGATGTTTTCAATATCGCGTACAAGAGCTCTAGCGGCAGAGCAAAGTAATTGATCTTCTTTTAATGTATCCTGGTGTCTGCAGACACACCTGGGTGTAATTCTGAAAGTATTTATATAGGCTTCAAGTTTGCTACAGCAGATATGGCATCCTCTATAGTGAGCTCAGCGCTAAATTCTATATTTTACATCCCCTGACCCCACTGTTTCGTACTGAATTGTGAAGGTGCCATAATAAGTAAGTAGTTCGTTCTGGAGATTGGCAGTTGGGTAAGTATCAGAGACATACTTCGGAAAAAGATATCGTTATATGTCGATGATGAGCTATATGAGAAAGGCCTTTCATGGGAGAACAGATCATCATTAACGATCGTTATAAATGAATTACAAGCAAGTTCATATTTTAAATCTTCAGTCAATAGGTACTTGGTAATACATGAAGAAAGGTAGACTACAATTGAAAATGAATCTGTACTCGTTATCATTATACGATCGCAAAAAAAATAAATTGGGACCGTATATTGGTATGTAGTCGTCGTTGTCCGTGTCGTCCGAAGACACATTTGGTTTCCAGACAATCTCTTTGAAATTAAATAACAAGGTTCAATACCATAGAACGAAGGTTGGGATTGATTTTAGGGATGATAGTTCTAACCGTTTAGGAATTAGGGGCTCAAAAGGGGTAGAAAAACAAGCATTTTTCTACTTTTAAAAGCACAAACATGTCAGTATTCACCCCAGAAGCTAACAAAACCTTTAAATAGACTTTAAGATATAGTTACGATACTGTTGTCAGGTCATTAAACATTGCATATTTTTTTGGCTTTAATATCGATCCACTTATAGGGTCTTTGCATCGGAACTAAAAACATTAATTTAACCAGGTGCTTTGCAGGGCGCAGCTTTATACGCCCGCTGAAGTCGAACCCTGAACAGTTGGGGCAAGTATGGACACAACATTCAAGCTTGATACAGCTATGAATTTGGATTGCCATAAAAAAATTGACATAATATGAGTTTCTGACACAAAACAAATGTCAAGATCTTACAAATCTATTGCGCAATATTGTGTAAATAAAGATTTCTTCTTTTAACTTTTCAAAAATTTAGAATTTGAGAAATTTGAAGAAAGAAAATTGAAAACAACTACCCTTTTGTTTTTGCAATTAGTCCAAAACCTGACATTTTTTTATACATAATATACAAGTAGTGCAAGGGAGGTAAATCCGAACATACCCAACATTGTATGTTAAATGTTTTAGAATTACCTCCCTTACACTACTTTTAAATTGTCTAAATTGTCCATTGGCTAGAAATACCTAGTTTTTCCCCTTTTTTGCCCCTAATTCGGAAACATTTTGAGCCATACTCCCCCAAAGTCAATACTTACCATCCCTTCATGGTATGAAAACTTGTGGTTTAGTTTCAGAGAGATTCATACACTTCAACATAAGTTATTGTGTGAGAACTACAAAAATGATTATTTTGGGCCCCCTTTTTGG
The DNA here is from genome assembly GCF_963676685.1 of Mytilus edulis. Lineage (NCBI taxonomy): Eukaryota > Metazoa > Mollusca > Bivalvia > Mytilida > Mytilidae > Mytilus > Mytilus edulis. Next base: position 22,482,927 of record NC_092346.1, read on the forward strand.
TCCCCAATTTCTAAACTATTGGGACCATAACCCCCAAAATCAATCCTAACCTTCCTTTAGTAGTTATAAACATTGTGTTAAAATTTTATTGATTTCTTTTCACTTATTCAAAAGTAATTATCCGGAAACAATCCGTCTTCGGACGACGCTGACGCGATACCAATATACGACCAAAAGAAAAGAAAAATTTTGCGGTCGTATAAAAACCAGTTGTTGGCATGACAAGTGTTATATTCTTCTCATTTTATGATTTATGATACAAAACCCCTGACGGGAGGGATTGTGCCTGATATTCATATGATGAAGACATACCAGTAATCTTTCAATCAGTTTAATTGAGGTCTGGAGCTGGCATGTCAGTTAACTGCCATAGTAGTCTGTTGTTGTTATTTATGTATTTATAGTCATTTTGTTACATCTTCTGACATCAGACTCGGACTTTTCTTGAACTGAATTCTCATGAGCGTATTGTTATGCGTTTACTTTTATACATTGGCTAGAGGTATAGGGGGAGGGTTACGTTCTCATAACCATGTTTAACCCCGCCGCATGTTTGCGCCTGTCCCCAAATCAGGAGCCTCTGGCCTTTGTTGGTCTTGTATTATTTTTAATTTCAGCTTCTTAATATATATTTCTTTAGGGGCCAGCTGAAGGACGCCTCCAGGTGCGGTAATTTCTCGCTGCATTGAATACCTATTTGTGACCTTCTGTTCTTGTCTGTTCTATGGTGGGGTTATTGTTTCTTTGACACATTCCCCATTTCCATTTTCAATTTTATTTCAGGATAATAACTTGTATATAAGTATTTACAAAATGTTGAATACTACAAGTAGAAGGTTTGGGTTAATTATGGGAGTTATGGTGCCAATAGTTTAGGAATTAGGCCTCGACCAAAAACAAGCTTTTTAACTGACTTGTGCTTATGTGTATGGATCTCTCTGATATTGTACCACAAGGTTTTTTATCACAAAAGGAAGGCTGGGATTTAACTTAAAAGAGTTATTGTCCCATTCGTGCAGGAATTAGGGGCCAAAAACAAAAACAAGCATATTTCTAGTTTCCTGACAAGAACTTGTGTTTAAATGTATGGATCTCTCTGAAATACTACAATGGAAAAGTGACGGGATTGATTGTGTGTGTGTGTGTGGGGGGGGGGGGGGGGGGGGGGTAATTGCTACAAGAGGGATTCAAAAAGTTTGTTCAGGTTCCATATTTTTTTAAGGGATTCAATTTTTTTCAAAAAATTTCAAATTTGAACCAGAACTCTGAACGGTTGGGACAAGTATGGAAGCAACTTTCAAGCTGGATACAGCTCTGAATTTGGATTGTGATTAAATAGTTGACACAACATAGGTTTCTGACACAGAATGAATAAAGTGGTCTAATGAACTTAAAATATTTTTTTTTGCTTTTGAGCAATTTACTAGTATGCTGTTGAATATTAATCCTCTCCAAAAAAAAATATTTGAAGAATTTTTCTTTTTAATTTCTGAAATCTGAAATGAGAAAAAATTTACCCCCCCCCCCACCCCAATTTGTTTTCTCACCTCCCCCATTCCCTTGTTCCAAAAATGATCTCACTCAATTCAAATTTCTAATGGATTTTGCAACAATAACTACTCATTTAAATACATCATAAAATATTAAAATATAGAATGTCATAGAGTCATGATTAAAATTAATATATATTGATAGCAACTTCTTAAATGGGGAATGTGTACAAAGGGACACAGATGATGCCCCCGTTAGCATATAACGTTATAAAGGGACCATAACTCAAGAACTGTAAAAGTGAAGCTGCCAAAAATTGAACTTAAACTGAGTTTAGAGGTTATAAGCATTATATACACATTTCATTAAATTTAGTTAAGACAAACTTGGGTTAAGAGAACAGAAACTAAAAAATTCTTCAATTTTTCCACTTCTAAAGGGGCATAACCCTAGAATGGTAATCAAAGTGCTCGTAATCACTGAATGGTAAAGATTGCTTTAATTTATTAGTTGGTAGTAAAGTGAATATTGCATTGTATATTGTATATAGCACTGATTTAAGTTGATTCAACTACTATTCTGGACAAAGAAAGATAACTCCAATTTTCAAATTAGATTTCATAAAGCATTGGTTTCAGGTGATTCAACAACCATTCTGGACAAAGAAAGACAACTCAAATTTATTGTCTTGAAACTACAAAAATGCTTGTTTTTGGCCCCTTTTTTGCCCTTTATTCCTAGACTGTTTGTCTCATAACCCTTATAATATATCCCAACCTTCTACTTATGGTATTAAACATTGTGGTACAATTTCAGAACAATTGAAATACTTATACACAACTTATTGTCCAGACACTAGATTATGCTTGTTTTGGGCCCCTAATTCCTAAACCTTAGGGACCATAACCCCCAAAATCAATCCCAAGCTTCCTTTTGTGGTTATAAACATTGTGTTAACTTAAAAATTCTATTGATTTCTATTTACTTATACTAAAGTTATTATCCGGAAACCATTCGGACAATACGACGACTTGATGCCAATATACAACTGCAAATTTTTTTGCGGTTGTATAAAAAGTCTTTTATTGCACAGTTTTGCACAATAGATTTTTAAGATCATGAAATTTGTTTTGTGTCAGAAACCTATATTATGTCAAACAAGAGGCTGTCACAACGACAGCAAACCGGATTTATTAACATTTATTTGTGTCCTGGCAATATCACAAGAACCATAACTGTTGAACGGTGAAAGTGAAAATCGTCAATATCAAATTTGACCTGCATTTTGTCATCAGTATCAACATATTAAAATTTGAAAGAGCTTAGGTTGAATGGTTCATGAGTAAATGCAACAACATGAATGGAAACGCCATTTTTTGATCTTTCAAGAACCATAACTCCTGAACGGTAAAAGTCAAAATCGACATTATTAAACTTGACCTCCATTTTGTCACCAGTAACAACATATTAAAATTTGAAAAGCTTTGGTTGAACAGTTCATGCGTAAATGCACGGACACGACTGGAAACTCCATTTTTCAATCTTTCAAGAACCACAACTCCTGAACGGTAAAAGTCAAAATCGTCATTCTTGAACTTGACCTTAATTTTGTTGTCAGTAACAACATATTAAAATTTTAAAAGCTTTGGATGAACGGTTCATGAGTAAAAAATGCACGGACAACATTTGGTTGCCGCCCGCCCGACCGCCCGTCGTACATCCCCAAATCAATAACCGACATTTTTGTCACAAAAAATCCGGTTAAAAAGTTATCAAAATCTAAATACAGGCAGTATCAAGCTTGAATATTGTTTTTAGGGATCAACCTCTGCGGTAGTATCAGGCTGCTCTCAGCGAAGCATTTTATCTCCACCATGGATAGATGATTACTTCCATTAGCGCACCTTACAAGACTGCCAACACGTTCAGGCGACTTGATTACCGGTATGTGTAGTTCTCTGTTCACAAAACACCTCATTTTCATATCCAAGGTACAAGGAGGGAACCGAGTGCTGTAGATCGTATAAAAGTGCCAGATTGGCAGGGCCGTAACTACATTGAGGCAAATGAGGCAAATGCCTCATGTAAAAAATTTCAAAAAAAAAAATTAAACAAAAGGTTGTTTTCATATTAAATTGTTTTCACGGAAAGTTTCTCGCAAGAAACAATTTCTCTTCACTCTCTGGTGTATACCCTGGATTTTTTTTTCGTTATCCATGTTTCTATTTTCCTTTTAGTTTTCGGAGTTGATGGTTTATTGTTTGTACTTCTGTGTTCCGGGTTTGTCTTTTGTTCATTTATTGTCCTACTTTATGACTATAGTCTGAGCGTTGATATTCATTTGTAAACGTGGTTTTGCAATGTTGCATGTCCACCGATGTCCAGAATTGTGCGAGAAATATATTTTAAGAACATACGATGCTACTCAGTGGACACAAACAAAATTGTCCTTTCTGCATGGATAATTGAAATTGATATCAAAGAATACAGTTTGTTTTATTGTAAATAAAACTAGATAGCTGACATGGTTTGAATTAAAGTAAGGACACATATTTCCCGGTATCAAATATTTTGAAGGAAAAAAAACAAGGTATTGCCATATATGACCTTTTACATCAAGTTGAAAGGTTAAACTTGCATTAAGTCGTGTTGAGACCCTTTAACAGATAATAAAGGAGTATGGGGATATAATCGCACACAAAGTCAATGCATAGAAAAAATAGTGACAAATGATCAATGGTCAAAGTTTGTGTTCCTGCTCTTCATCTTGATAGTTGCCGGATGGTCTTCAACAATACTTTTGAAGAATCATTAATACCGTAAAAGATCGTAAAACAAGGTGAAGATGGTCCCTATTTTGGACTTAAGCAGTACTAGTACTTAACGTATAATACTGCAATGTCACTATATTTAAATCTAGTCATACTGAAAAAATCACCAAAGTCTAATCACAATACAAGACAAGAACAGACAGACAGATACGGTATTGATAATTATGAGAATTACGATTTTTGCTTTATCCTACATATCGGTCTTTTAATGTTGTCTCTAATACCTAAAAGTCTTAAATTACAACGAATCTTTGTTTTTGCTTTGGGACCTGATTGTCGAAAAAAATATCTAAAAATTAATTAAGCCGTTTTAATGCAAGAAAGAGTCTGGGAAACGCTCAGAATGCACGATTTTGCGTTATTTTTCTCAGAGCTTCTGGGGCCGCTGACCACTCACCCAAAATTTTGCCTCACTATTAAAAGAGGCTAGTTACGGCCCTGATTGGGAGTAACATGCAGATCAGATTGATCACATATTTGGCGTTTTATTTCTAATTTAAAATCGATTTTGTCATCTGGTTTAAGTCTTGTAACATCTCTGATGATACAAAACTATTTCATCCAAGGAAAGCATAATATCACGAGAATTTAGATGTAGCATCACCCTGTCGCAAATCAAATCTCTGCGAAACTTCAACAATACTTTTTTCCCCGACCGCTCGCATGCATATTGAGTGCTCCGAGGCGGAACATTGACATTCAGTGTATTTTTTTCACACAATATCATGCTTTCTCCTTTTGCTACTAGTAGGATTAAACTTTACAGGACTTCTACAACTATTCATTATCCATCTTATTAAACATCTTATCCGAATGGTTTGGGTTACGTTTATAAAAAGTCAACAAAAATATAACTTATTAAAAGAAAATACTAAAAAGAATTAAAAATCAATTCTTCAGAGAACAATTGAAGGTCTTTCCACCTCGATAATAAGAATGAAATTTAAAAATCGATGTTAGAAAATGTCACTCCTTGTTGATGTAATTTGGTTCTTCAAATTGATATAAAAAAATAAGATTAATAGGTATATATGCAGAAGACTTAATTGTTTTATTATGAACAGAAACTCATTTTTAGCAAAGGTCAAAATCTAGAACGTCAAATTGACCTTTAACCTTGACCTCAATTTCTAGGTCATAGGTCAGTGATCTCAAATCAAAAGACTCCAGGTCAATCATTTGTATGGTTGTGGAGAAAAACTGATTTGAAATACATAAGGGGAGAAAACTCCTATAAGGGTTAACCAAAACACTTCGACTGAAATAGGTTGAAGTTGCGCCTTTTTGTAAACAGTAATTTGGCAAACAAATCATACCATTAACTGTAACAGTTTCTTTTGAACAACGATAACAAGCAAAATTCAAAATTTAGAACATGACCTTGACCTTTGACCTTGACCTCAATTTCCTTCAAATGGACCAAGGACTTCATATCAATAGACTGTAGGCCTCTACGACTTAAAACGTATGAATTTATCCAACAAATCGCTTATCTTAAATTTTCAAAGTGAAATAACTCCCATAAGATGTCTTCCGATCACTCAAGTCAAAATAAACCAAATCATTCTCAAGAGTAGACAAACCATTTGGTGAAAACAGTTTGCTAAAATCTTTTACGGTTTTAGAGATATAGCGATAACAAGAAAAAGGGGACGCGGGGAGATAACTCCTATAAGAATAAGTGTTCGGTCACACAAGGTGAGTTTTGAAACCCCCATTACTGTACAACACCATTGGCAAAAAAATCCATTCGATATGTTGTAAGACAAAAAAGCATCTCAGATGGAGAAGAAGAAAAAAAAAAAAAAAAAAAAAAAAAAAAAAAAAAAAATCAGAAGAAGAAAAACAAAAAAGTGGAAAGACCTAACATATATAATCAAATCACACTAAAACAAACTCAAAATTAATTCACTTATCAAAGAAAATGTACATAATCACATCGAAGCTATCATTCAATTCTTTCGAACATTTCTTTGTTGAAATCAAACAGTTTAATTTTGGATCCCGATTTGGACCAAATTCAAAACTGGGCCCATAATCAAAAATCTAATTACATTTTTTTTTAATTCTGAGCATATCAAGGAACCCCAAAACCATTTTTTTTAATAAAATCAAACTTTATTTAATTTGAACCTTTTGGACTGTAATGAAGACCAATTTGAAAACTGGATCAAAATTAGGAATCTAAATACAGTTAGATTCGGCCAGAGACATATATACATATGTGTATATATGTCTCTGATTCGGCATATCAAAGCGGTCCTACTAAAAAGCGCCCGGGAATAAAAAAGCGCCCGGGGAAAAGAAAAAGCGCCCGGAGAAGAAAATTATAATATAATAATATTTTATAACAATATTTTTTTTCCTGAAAAAAATAATCATTGCTTGTTTTTTCCTTAATATAAATGGGGATATGTACGATGCTACATCTTAAGTGACTGTGTTGTTGCACTTTTACATTTTGATTTGAAAATGATATATAAGTAAGTAAATAAATATAAATAATAGTATTTACAAGAATCATGAACGATATTGTCCTCGATTAAAACGTATATTTTGTTATTTAAAAATAATCAGTGCCCGAGGTGTTATATTTTCGCAACTGCATGCATGGTGAACACTTTTTTATGCAGATACTGATACAGATTTATTATATCTTTTTTATATATATACTTCATGAGTATAAAACTTAAACTGTTTCAATGGATTTGCTTATCAGGGTTTTAATGCTAAGTTTTAAATTTAAACCAAACTCCTGCTCTTTGTCCCCTTGTTTTAACTACGGTACAGTGGCGGATCCAGGGGGGGGGGGGGGGTTCCGGGGGTGCGCACCCCCCGTTTATTTTTGCCGATCAATGCATTTGTATCGGGACATATGTTTTGCACCCCCCCCCCCTTTGCCCTGGGTTAGCACCCCCCCTTTCGAAAATTCCTGCATCCGCCCCTGCGGTACATGTATAGTACTGCTTTATTTGCTGATTTATTATGTGTAACTCTTTTAATTTTGTTTAAATTAATATTTTTCAGTGAAATTTAAGTTGTTTTTTACATTTTTCATTTTGATATCGTTTTTGAAAAACATGTCTTACATTTTATAAATCTTCCGCATAAACTGTGATCCAGTATTGTCTGTCTCTCGAAACAGTATTCATATATTATTGTTAAAATTGAAACATTCATACTTGTTTTTGTGCTTTATTACAAATGTCTATTATCTGAATTTGCAAAATACTTGTCTAAAATTTAAAAAAAAAACAATGTTCATAACTTATTTCATCGACACAAAATTGTCTCGTGCCAATAAAATATTTTTCATATTTTCCCCGGGCGCCTTTTCTTTTCCCCAGGCGGTATATTTTCTTCCCCGGGCGCTTTTTCTTTTCCCCGGGCGCTTTTTCTTCACCCGGGCGCATTTTAATAGGACCCTATCAAAGAACCCCAATAATTCAATTTTTGTTGAAATCAAAGAGTTTTATTTGGGATTCTTTTGGCCACTAAACTGTTGGGACAATCAAACCAAACCTTCCTTTTATGGTATTAAACCTCGGTTTAAATCTCATAGATTTCTATTTACTTATAAATACTAAAGTTATTATCAAGAAATCATCCGCCTAAGGATGAAGACTTGATACCAATATGACAATTTTTTTAAAAATTTTTGTGGTCATTTAAAAACTGCAATATTTCATTAAAATAACCTATTTAGTGGTAGTTTGTCTAAAAATTTCAGAGGTGATAGATATGGATTTCATGAACAATATAACCCAGTGTCAGATTTACTCTTAAAGCTTTATTTTTTTTTTTTTTTTTTTAGATATAAGCCAAAAACTGCATCCTCATGTTCTAGTTTTAGCCATGGTGGTCATGTTTGTTGATTGATCAAAACTTTGGATACAATTTTTAAACAAGATTCCCTAAGGAACATTTATATAAATTATAAGGTATTTGGCCCAGTAGTTTCAGAGGAGAAGATTTTTTGAAATAGTTTATGACGACAGAAAATGGACGCCAAGTGGATGGCATAGGTTCACATGGGGCCCTTTGAACCAAAGTGGGCTAAAAAGGAATAATCTTACTGGAGTCCTAGTTTTCCTACACATGACTCAACTACAAAGAACTATTTCTAATTGATATGAGTTCTCAAGAGGTTTATAGTTTTATTATGTACATCTGCCATATAGTCATTTTTTATAAAATTTACTGTTTGCAAAAGTATGAATAATTCTAAATAATAAGGACAGAAATCCCAAGCCGTATTGGTTACAACCTTTTCGAACTTTTGGTCCTTGGTGCTATTCATCTTGTTTTGGCTTTCAATTTTTTTTCGTGCAAGTGCCACTGGTATGTCTTGTGTGGAAGAAATGCACGTCTGGCGTATTAAATTTCAATCCTAGTACTCTTTGTTAGCTATCATTCGTGTGTAACTCTGTCCTATATTTTCTCCCATTTGTTTGTATTGTAGTCCTGTCATGTAGTGTTGTCATTTTAATGTTATATTCAACATTGCCATTAAAGCAGGAGGTTTGGCATGCCACAAAACCAGGTTCAACCCACTATTTTTTTTCTTAAAATGTCCTGAACCAAGTCAGGAAAATGGCCATTTTTATATTAGTGTGTTTCTGTGTGTGTTACATTTTAATGTAGTGTTTCTGTTGTGTCGTAGTTCTCTTATATTTGATGCCTTTCTCTCAGTTTTAGTTCGTAACCCAGATTTAGGTTTTTTTTTCAAGCGATTTATGAATTTCGAACAGCGGTATACTACTGTTGCTTTTATTCTATAGCTTCATATTTTATTGAAGAAAGTAGACATAATTGATACCACATACATATACTATCATGAAAATTGAGGTAAAAGTAAAACTAGAAAACTTATGATACTGCACAGTTTTAGTGTGAGGCACATAATCAAATAATTAATTCTGATACAAACACCTCAATACATTTGTATATCTAATAGGGTCAAGTTTTATAAAATCTTTAGGCGACTACCATATTGTTAGGCAATAAGGAAAGCCATTTCATAAAGGGTGATCAATGAGTAATTTAGGACAAAGGAAATCAATTTGCAATAGCATCTAGAACAAATTTTCAAAATTCTCAAAATTTGTGATTAAAATTTCTAAAACTTATACAAACTTTTAACTTAAAACTTGACACTAGAAATCGGTTTGAATAGCATTTTAAATCTTTAAAACAATTATTGTTGCAATGCAACCAAACAAAAATGCTTTTCAAAGTTTGAGATTGATTGAAGCAAAAACTTTACTTAAATACAAATAAGTTCTTTTGGAAACCCACATCTTAAAATATATAGTTATGACCACTTAATTGTATAACCATGTATTATTATTTTTTTTAACATCAGTTTTGGGCCAATTTTTCCCTAATTTTAATATGACAGTTTTTAGCATAATCACCAGTCCTAATCCATGTTTGACTTTAGGGATTCAATATAAACGTTAGCACCTTTAGTCGCAGATTGTAACCCAAGTTTTCCAAAAAATCGTTGTGTTTTAATACACTTCATTATGTGTTGACTTTGAAGCCTATACTTTCATCAAGAAATTTGTTTACCTAGCAGTTAGGCTTTTGAAATGACTATTTTAAAACCAAATTGTAAACTTTGTGATATTTCATGATGAAATTGAAATCCAGGCCAAATTTTGCAGAAATGAGAAAATTGTCCTTTGAAACTGGGAATCAATTTACCATAGTAATCAATTTTTATTGCAATACTATCACAGAAGTACATTTTGTGATTTTTTTTATTTAGACAAGAAAAAAATAGTCTAATTACAATTCTCCAACCTAAAAAATAAAGGAACAAAAAACCACAAAAAAAACCATATTAGCACAAAAAAGGTGTTTCTCAAAATTGTGATTAATAAATAATATCAAAGTACTCCCAAAACTTATGGCCTGATTTTTATAAAAAATAATATGCACATCAATGTTTAACATGTAACCAGATGCTTCGCAGGGTGCAGCTTTATACTTCCGCAGAGGTCGAACCCTGAACAATTGAGACAAGTATGGACACAACATTCAAGCTTTGTACAGCTCTGAATTTTAATTGTGATTAAATAGTTGACACAGCAAAGGTTTTTGAGTATGCTCTACCATGAACCTCCCTTTTTTGTTTGTAAAGAAGCAAACGGCTGGTACTGTGATTTTTCAGAGGAAGGAGTTTGAACAGCCAGCATGAAGGGTTGTCGTATCTAGGTCTAATAGGTCAATTTCAAAATGCAACACATTACAGTCATAATAAATGAATTAGTAACATCATGTGCACCATTTAAGAGTTTGAAAGTGTTTTAAAGTTAAGGAAATATATTAACTGCATGATAATTTGATACAAGAGGCTGTCACAATGACAGCAAACCGGATTTATTAATATTTATTTGTGTCCTGGCAATATCACAAGAACCATTACTGATGAATGGTGAAAGTGAAAATCGTCAATATCAAATTTGACCTCCATTTTGTCATCAGTATCAACATCTTAAAATTTGAAAAGCTTAGATTGAATGGTTCATGAGTAAATGCAACAACGTGAATGGAAACGCCATTTTTTGATCTTTCAAGAACCATAACTCCTGAACGGTAAAATTCAAAATCGTCATTATTGAACTTGACCTCTAATTTGCCATCAGTAACAACATATAAAAATTTCAAAAGCTTTGGTTGAATGGTTCATGAGAAAATGCATGGACACGACTGGAAACACCATTTTTCAATCTTTCAAGAACCATAACTCCTGAACGGTAAAAGTCTAAATCGTCATTATTGAACTTGACCTCTATTTTGTCATCAGTAACAACATATTAAAATTTGGGAGCTTTGGTAAAACAGTTCATTTGTAAATGCACGGACACGACTGGAAACACCATTTTTCAATCTTTCAAGAACCATAACTCCTGAACTGTAAAAGTCAAAATCGTCATTATTGAACTTGACCTCCATTTTGTCATCAGTAACAACATAATAAAATTTTGGAAGCTTAGGTAGAACAGTTCATGCGTAAATGCAGGGACACGACTGGAAACTCCACTTTTCAATCTTTCAAAACCATAACTCCTGAACGGTAAAAGTCAAAATCGCCATTATTGAACTTGACCTCCATTTTGTCATCAGTAACAACTTATTAAAATTTGGGAAGCTTAGGTAGAACAGTTCATGCGTAAATGCACGGACACGACTGGAAACTCCATTTTTCAATCTTTCAAGAACCATAACTCCTTAATGGTAAAAGTCAAAATCGCCATTATTGAACTTGACCTTCATTTAGTTGTCAGTAACAACATATTATAATTTTAAAAGCTTTGGTTGAATGGTTCATGCGTAAATGCACGGACAACATTTGATTGCCGCCCGCCCGCCGTACATCCCCAAATCAATAACCAACATTTTTGTCACAAAAATCCGGTTAAAAATTCATTAATCTGAAGAAGTCAATATACACATGTGCAAACAAATTTTATTGGATTTAGAGCATGGGTTTGTTCACAAAGCGAAAGAAGCATGTCATATTAGAATTGGTGATAATGACAGTGTCAATCATACTAGTATTGTTTCAATACTCAATTACCTAATCAAAATGCTTTAAAAAAAAAAAGCCAGCACATCAACACACCTAAATGACATACATTCTTGAACTGCTCCAAAAATATACTCATTTTCTCACAATTTATATGTGTATTTTGTGCTAATACATGAGATACATTCTTGAACTGCTCCAAAAATATATTCATTTTCTCACAATTTATATGTGTATTATGTGCTAATACATGAGAAAACTATATTTCAGTGTGAATACAGTTAGTTGTAGTAGCTAACCAGTCGTGTTGTTAGGGAGGCTGGTGCCTAAGGAAAGATTTAGAACAAGTTCCAAACTTTCCAAAAATTTGAAGAAAAATTCTTTTTATTTACTGAAATCTGAAATGAGAATATTTTTACCCCCCACCTCCTGCCGCCCCCACCCCCATTGACAGCTACACATCTCAAGACAATCATTATTTCTTAATACATAATTTTCAATCAATGTAAGGGAGGTAATCAAGTAATCAAAAATATATATTAAACAGTGTTCTTTAAATATTTATTGGATTACCTCCCCTTCACTGCTTTTAAATTGTCTAAATTGTCCTTTAACCAGAAAAACCCATGTTTTCCTCCTTTTTTGCCCTTAATTGCTTAATGATTTGAGCCATAACCCCCCATTACCATCCTTTTGTAGTATGGAAACTTGTGGTATAATTTCAGAGAGATTTATATACTTTAACACAAGTTATTGTCTGAAAACTACAAAAATTATTATTCTGGCCCCTTTTTTTGGCCCCACACTTATAGAAACCCCCCTTGAAGTAAGAACCCCAAAACTCAATTCCAGCCTTTCCTTTCTAGTAAGAAACCTTGTAATATAATTTCAGAGAGACAAGTTATTGTCTGTACAAAATGCTTCTTTATGGCCCCTAATTTCTTAATATTCAGGGATAATCACCCCAAACTGAATCCAAGCCTTCCCTTTGTTATATGGAACCTTGTGGTACAATGTCAGAGAGATCCATACAATTATACATATGTTATTGTCCCAAAACTACAAAAATCCTTTTTTTTGGCCCAATATTCCTAGACTGTTTGCCCCATAACTTTTAAAATAAATCCCAACCTTCTACTTAATGGTATTAAACATTGTGGTACAATTTCAGAGCAATTGAAACACATAATTATACACAACTTATTGGCCTGAAACTAGATAAATGCTTGTTTTGGTCCCCTTTGAGCCCCTAATTCCTAAACCCTTGGGACCATAACCCCAAAACTCAATCCCAACCTTCCTTTTGTGGTTATAAACATTGTGTTAAAATTTTATTGATTTCTATTCACTGATACTAAAGTTATCATCCAGAAACCGTCCTTTTTCGGACGAAGCTGACGACGCTGACAACATTATACCAATATACGACCAAATTTTTTAAAAATTTTGCGTTTGTATAAAAACCAGAGCAAAATTTATTGGCTTCCTTCCATATCTTCCGGAGTTTTTGAGTTTACAAACATTGTTGATAGATGGACAAATTGAAAAGTATAGGGCACAAACATCCTTCTGCAGGGACTTTATTACACAGTACAAGAATTTAAAGCAAATTACAATATAAGCATCCCAATCATAAAAACCTAAATAAAAAATGTATTAAAATATATCAGAACTAATTGGAGTAAAACCCTCTATAAAAATATCAACATCTTTCATCCGATTAAATCTGTTATATCTGATCTACTTCTATAATGGATTCTCTGGCTTGTCCTACACCAATCCATTTAACTGAAAAAAAATAAAAATAAATAAAAAACAAACACATCATACATATACAATTCTGAAAATTATTTTCAAGTTCTTAAAATTTCTCGTATATTTCAAATATTTAGTGGCATTTTTCTAGATTTTGCATTGACCACTTTCAAAATTGAACCATGGTTGACAATCTCAGACATGGTTCCTGTCACTTACCATGGTTGAATGGGTGTTTGCAACTTATGCAAACATTTGATAGATATATATTCAACCTAAGCCTACAAACAAAATACAATAAGTGTTACTATAACAATCGTCATTTAAAACAGGTAAAATTGTCGGTACATTTAACCATTATTTATTACTTTTTAATTAAGAAACAAAAAAAATAAACATCTGTGCCACAAGCGCATGATATGCATGTTGTCTTGTGTGCGAAGTTTTTTGCAATAATCATAAATAGTTTCTGAGATAAAATGCCACATGTGAAATCCCCTCTTTTTTTTTCCTTTTTTTTTTTTTTACAAAAAACTCAAAATAATTTTTTTAATCATCCCCAAAAAGTATACAGATATTTAGATTAATATAACTCAGAAACTCAGAAGTGTGTCAAGTTTTAAGCATGTGAACTCTCTCTCGGACAGATGGACAGGACATATTTGTATACCATAATATATCCAGTCAAAATTTTAACAGGCCTATAAAAATTACGGGTGTATTTGCAAAATGGTGTTATAGAAAAAATAATTATTGAAAGATATAAATGTGGAATCATGCCCTTGCTTGCATATCATATAAAGTTTAATATAATGGGACATAACTGAATAACAGTAAAAGTCAGGTTATCCAAATTTGTACTTGATCTGATTTTGTCTTAAGGGCATACGATACAATTACAGGGGAGGTAATGACGTTGCTAACATAAAATGTTATTTTCGAGATGTCAAACTGTGACATATCGGCAAAAGATGCATTTTTCGACTGATTTTTATCATTCAAACTGATTTAATTTGAAAACCAGTGCATGCACCCCTATTTTTTAAAATTACATTTTGTTTCATTTTGCAGGAATATTATGTGGACCAAATTTTATTAAACTGTAAATAGTGCATTTTTTAAAATTTTGATAAATATACAGCAAAAAATGACGTTTTTTTCTCAATTCATGACCATTTGATAAATATGAGTTATTTCTGAATAAAAAATGCATAAATTTTTAAGATACTTATAAAATACAAAAATTACAAATTATTTAACAAAAAAAAACCAATTTGTGTTTATCTTCAAAAACAAAAAAAGTTATGGCTTTCTTTCGAAAGAGAAAATACGGCAACAAATCCGAATTTTGAGCAAATATACAAAATTTCGACCTTGTTTAACTCAAAAAGTAGCACATGAAGGTATATTTTTTATTACATATTTGATTTAATCAGGTAACAAATAGTCTATATGCAAATTTTCAATAACTTGTAAATACAGGATCAAAACTGTATTGTATGCCCTTAATAACAATTGTGTATAAGTCTCATAACATTTGGTTGGGGCAAACTAAAGTTAGAGAGCTGAATTTTTCCATTTATAAAGAAAGGGGCATAACTCTAGAACAGTTAAAGCTATATACATGTACCACCAAAAATCAAACTGGATCTGTATTTTGTTGTAATAAGCATTTTGTATGAGTTTAATAGCCTTTATAGCTTAAAGTTTTACCCTACATGCATTAGGAAATTAGCTGTAAGGTAAAAAATATCAATAAATTAATATAATCAATACTCAGCGAATGTGAATTAAAATTAAATTTTCTGTGTTTAAAACTAAAATTGTTGTAAATTTAAGTTATGACAAAAACAATTGCGCCAAGAATAATATCCAACAAAAAATCTCTCCCTTTCATTTAGCTACAACTATGACCCGAAAGATTGAAAACAAATTTCGATTTTCAATGCCGGCAACAACCTTTTCTTTGTTTCAATTTCAAAATGAGCAATTTAGATTTATAATATTTTATCCTGTTGGAGAAATCTTACTTTGTACACACAACGGAAAATTATTTTAAAATTAATTTTTGAATTAAAAACTTTTTGTTTTTTATATTTACTGTCTTGTTTATTCAAAACATGTGAGATAGTAATAACATGGATTGTGTTTTATAGTAGATATATAACGTTTTAAAATCAAAAACTTTAATTCATATATTATACCTATGATTTTAATTTCCTTATATCTTAAATATTCAGAAATAATGAATTCACAAACTCGATGAAATAATTCCTATACGTTCGACTTAGTCGGAAAACATAATGGTATAAAGAAGTCCGTCCATGCTTTTATGATCTTTTATGTTTCCGTCTGTAAACAGTAGCGAATGAGTACGTTACGGCAAACTTCTGAAATTGACATCTAGTCTGATATAGTCAAATAATATGCAAGTTAGTCAGTGCCATCCTTCATTTTGTTATTTTCAATAATTTTCCTAATGAGGGACAGAGGACAAAACAGAATTGATTCATTTATATCTTTGCATCGGAACTAAACACATTTTTTTTTTTAAAACAGTTATTGGCATGACACGGGTTATGTTCTTCTCATATATTTTATGATAGTATGATACTAAACCCCTAACAGGAGGGATTGTGCCTGATATTCATATGATGAAGACATAATCTTTCAATCAGTTTAATTGAGGTCTGGAGCTGGCATGTCAGTTAACTGCTAGTAGTCTGTTGTTATTTATGAATTATTGTCATTTTATTTATTTTCTTTTGTTACATCTTTTGACATCGGACTCAGACTTCTCTTGAACTGAATTTTAATGTGCGCATTGTTATGCGTTTACTTTTCTACATTGGCTAGAGGTATAGGGGGAGGGTTGAGATTTCATAAACATGTTTAACCCCGCCACAATTTTGCGCCTGTCCCAAGTCAGGAGCCTCTTAGTAAGTCTTGTATGATTTTTAATTTAAGTTTCTTGTGTATAATTTGGAGTTTAGTATGACGTCCGTTATCATTGTACTAGTATACATATTTTTAGGGGCCAACTGAAGGACATCTACGGGTGCTGGAATTCTCGCTACATTGAAGACCCATTGGTGGCCTTTGGCTGTTGTCTGCTCTATGGTCAGGTTGTTGTCGCTTTGACACATTCCCCATTTCCTTTCTCAATTTTATTTCATAACAAAAGCGGTGTGAAAGGTTATTTTAAACAACTTTCCATTCCGACGGATGGTGTTTCTGAAGGTTAATGTTGTTGTTGCTGATTTTGTTGGGCAACAACATCATAAGATCTGATACTGATACATGTATTTAATCTCTTGTATTACCGGATAATAAAGTAGGTGAATATAGTTGTTATTCTTGAAAATTTAAATGTGGGGTTCAAATGCCAATTTGTGATTTTTTTTCAAAAAGTGCACCAGCAAGGAAAGTTTGTACTATGACTTCAGATGCAATGTTCTGAAGAAAGAAGACAAGCAAATGTTTTGTTAATATTCGGGAAAACACAAAATTGAGGTTGCTATAGTGACAAAACTAAGTCGGTGACCCACAATTTTTTTCATCATATTTTTTCCCTCAAATCACGAAATACCTTCACACAAAATTTTAAGGAAAAATCACTGGTAGAAATGAATAGGCTGTTTGGTCTTTAAACTTTGGTCATACCAAGTTTTTTAAAGATTTGTCAACTCTTTCTATCCTAATTGGTCCGAGACCACAATTGTCGTCCCTTGATTTTCATTGTTCACGAATATAGTGTTGACAGTGGGTTACTTGCCATTAATTTTTATACCCCTTCCAAATTTATTTCTCCATGTTTAATGCCTCAAACTGCAAGAAAGGGGGTGAAATTACACTGTAAAAAAATTTGGGTCCCAAATTTTTAAAGGAAAGTAGTGATTTGGTCCAGCTGAATAACGATAAAAATTAGCACTTCAGAAGCTGTCAAAAGATTTCAAGACGCCCTAAACATAAAATTGTCCATATTTTGAGTTAGAGCAGATGAAGTTTTCTATAATTTTGATATAATTTGTCCTAAAAGTAGTACAACACACTGTAAAAATTTCATTGAGAAAGCGCAGGTGGAATTTTTTTAATTTTCATTTATGTTCTAAAAGAAATGCACTACGAAATAATTGTGGTCTCAGACCAAGAGTATTACAGTCATGGGAATGCACACAATAAGCCATACATTATTTTTTCTTTAATAAAATGATATACTAGTATACTATGAAGTCAAAATGAATCAGAATGACTATGAATTAAGCCAACATCCGAAAATATGATAGAAACATTAAAATTTAATATAACAACACAAATAAAGGGCTGCGCTTTAGCGCATGATACGCCCGTTGCTCTTTTAACTGGTCTTTTATGCTTTAAATGAATTTATATGATCAACTAGAAATATATATACAAATCAAAAGGGATGTTACATTAATATATTCACCAAAGTTTCATAAAATCCCCCTTTTTAAGTATAAAAATTCATTACTTGAGAAAACGTAAAATCTAAAATTTATAAAAATGGAAAGGGAGCTTATGTCAATAGATATAAACAATTTATCAAAGTTGCATAAAATTTTGTGAAAGTGTTAGTTATTGTCCCAAAATTGGAAAATCCCCCATTTTTTAAGCATAAAAATTCATAACACAGAAATGTAAAATCTGAAATTTATAAAAATTGAAAGAGGGCTTACATCAATAGATATAAACAATTCACCAAAGTTTCATGGACATTGGTGAAAGCCTTTTTGAGTTATTGTCCGAAATGTTGAAAATCCCCCTTTTTTTTTTATGAATAAAGCCCCATAAATCCAAAACTTAAAATCTGAAATTTATAAAAATTGAAAGGGAGCTTACATCAATAGATATAAACAATTCAACAAAGTTTTATGGACATTGGTGAAAGCCTTTTTGAGTTATTGTCTGAAGTGTTGAAAATCCCCCTTTTTTTTATGAATAAAGCCCCATAAATTCAAAACTTAAAATCTAAAATTAAAAAAAAACGAAAGGGAGCTTACTTCAATAGATATAAACAATTCACTTAAGTTTCATGGACAGTGGTGAAAGCCTTTTTGAGTTATTGTCCGAAGTGTTGAAAATCCCCCTTTTTTTTTATGAATAAAGCCCCATAAATCCAAAACTTAAAATCAGATATTTATTAAAATTGAAAGGGAGCTTACATCAATAGATATAAACAATTCACCAAAGTTTCATGGACATGGACGGACAGACGGATGGACAACGGTATACCATAATACGTCCCGTATAAAGACGACGGGCGTATAAAAATGCAAAAAGTCTAAGCAAGATTTGAACCTTATCTTCAAAAAAGTCTATGATTAGTAGTTCTATGCTCTACTGATGGAGCCACAGCAACGCTTGGTTATACAGTCTTATTTAGGAGCTTTATCAGTACATTTTAGCGATGTTACAATTTTTTTTATTAAAAGTTGTTTTTTATGTAATAAGGACACACCATGACACCAAACCAATTTCATTTTTGAGGGAAAAAGTAGTATAAATTACAACAGTCACAAAAAACATAACTTTTTTTTTGGTTTGAAATGTCCTTCTGGGGGGATTCCCTGTTTTCCCCACCTAAAATCACCATAAATTCCGCATATTGGACTTTCATCCTCTTTGAGGGTTAAATTAACTATTTATCACACATATCATAATATATGTAAATCAAGATATTGATCAAAAAGCATTTTTATTTTTTGTTTTTATAGTAAATTCTATTCTGTGGGCACTTTTTGAAATTCACGGTGGGTATGGTTGTCCTGCGAGAGAACGTTCTGTGTTGGTGATTTGGTCCTGTCAGGTGCTGGTGGGTCCTGTCAGGTGCTGGTGGGTTTGTTTACATTGTATCAGAACGGCAATAAAAAGACTGTTTTGTTGCTTAATTTTTCTCTGATGCGTCATAAGTACCATGCAAAGTATATTACAACAATATTATATTGCAAAAGTCGTGCAAGTTCGTTAAACGGAATTGTCCTGACGCTGTGCTGGTGATAAGAAAAACGGTCCTGGTTCTGTGCTCCTATGTCCTAGTTCTGTGCCTTTATATTTTAGTTAAAAGTGTCATACATTCAAGATCATTGATGCTGTACTGTTATTGACTAATTAACTATTGTCTGTTTTCTTGAAATTGACATTGTTGTGAATCTGTTTCTGTTATTATGAGAGAAAAAACACCCCTGTTTTTTTTGTTTTTTTTGTTTTTTTTTAAATTAACTGTAATCTTATTTATTGGCCTGTTAATGGAACCCTTCTTGCCCCCTTTTAAGATAAGAAAATATGTTTACAATTTTCGGGATTACGATCATTTTGCAAGGTCGTCAAAATACGTTGTAATTTATACAATACTTATATAAAGTAGATGATGTGGTATGTTTGTTGTCAATGGACAAAGGAGTAGGTCTGGTAAGTGCCTCAATTTTCAAGTTCATCTAACGAAAGATTTTAGACACTTTCTAAACACTTAAGTGTCTATTTCAATTGATTCAATTAGTTAATGGGGAAGATTTTAACCTAATAAGTCATTTAAAACGCCCCGATTCAAGCTTAAATATGAAAAATCTATCAAATATGCCAAAAATCATCACTTTTCAGATGGTTTTTGTCAAAAATGAAAGTGGCCGCATCCGTGTTCATCCTCAACCTTTATATATATTATGTATTATCATCAAATACAACTTACATTCCAATATTATGAATGAACACTAATGCGGCCACTTTCATTTCAGACGGAAACCGTCTAAAATTTAACTAAAATGCTACAATTGTGAAGACAGTAATTTAGCATGACTTAATGATGCTAGTACCCGATATATGTGCATTGTTTTGTCAAACACAGCCCATATTTATGTAGCAGAAGCATTCTACTTTGCAATAAATATCTAAACGATTACATTTTCATAATTTTCTAAAACTGCTATATTTTGAGGCCAAAAAGGGGTCTTACTGAACCTACTCCTTTCCATAAGAAACCAAAGGAAGTATGTGTTAACAACCATACGTCATCGTACGATCTTCAACAATAACCCATAAAATAAAAATGTTTAGTGCTGACTATAAGAATGACAATAGTATTGCGGGTTTGTTTGTTTGGTTTTTTTTGGGGGGAATGGGGGATAAGTTAGAGCGAGGTTACAGTGAAAGTTTTAAGCTTGGAATAGTTTCCCGTAAGATTTAAAAGTTGTATTTTAAAAGAAAAATGTATCTTATAGCTGTTAAGAACCACTTGCTGTATCTGTAAGATTTTTTCATCATAATTTTTTTTTCTGAACATATCCGGTATTTTTTTTTCGAAAGTTCGATAGAACACAAAAAAAAATCACTATTTTATGAAAGGGCAGACTAGAATATGTCAATTTCAAAAATTAAAATACCTCGTAGCTTCATACTACCAATTGAGTATAAAACAAGTATATAAGTTTAAAAAAGAAATTCTTAGATTAAACACCTACATTGGTCACAACAGTTTAAAACAATACAAATCTACACACACTCAAAACTGGCTTAATTTCAACTAGTTATCAACCCGAATCGCTATAAGATCATATATAAGCTCACCTGTGTCGAGGGGTCGTGTGAGGTTCATGTATTGTCTTGGCGTCCGCAATTGAAAGAGGCTCTCAAGAGCCTGAATCGCTCACCTGGCAAACAATGCCTTTGGCCATGTTTTTTGACGAAATAGAAAATAAAACACAAACTTTATTTTCTACACCCTACTGATCATTCAAATGAAGTTTGGTTGAATTTGGATGAGTAGTTTTAGAGAAGAAATTTTTTTAAAGTTAGCAAATATGATGAACAAATTGTGAAAAATTGTCATTAAAGGACAATAACCCCTCAAGGGGTCAATTGACAATTTTGGTCATATAAAACTTATTTGTAGATCTTACTTTGCTGATCATTTTTGCTGTTTACAGTTTATCTTTATCTATAATAATATTCAATATAATGACCAAAAACTGCAAAATTTCCTTAAAATTACCAATTAAGTGGCAGCAACCCAACAATGGGTTGTTTGATTCATCTGAAAATTTCAGGGCTGATAGATCTTGACCTAATGAACATTTTTACCCCATGTCAGATTTGATTTAAATGCTATAGTTTTTGAGATATAAGCCAAAAACTGCATTTGACCCCTATGTTCTATTTTAAGTAACGGCGGCCATGTTTTTTGACGTATCAAAAATCGAAGCACAAATTTTGTGCAGGATAATCTAAGGAACAATCATGCTAAGTTTCATCCAAATCCATTCAGTAGTTTCAGAGGAGAAGATGTTTGAAAAATTGTTAACGACGACAGACGCCAAGTGATGAGAAAAGCAATTTAGCTCACATTTCCTTTTAGGAAAGATGAGCTAAAAACTGCAAAATTTCCGTAAAATTACCAATTCAGGGGAGGCAACCTAGCAACGTGTCGTCCGATCCATCTGAATATTTCAGGGCAGATAGATTTTGACCTGATAAACAATTCAACTACAGTCAGATTTGATCTTAATGCTTTGGTTTTTGACGTTTTACCCCTATGTTCTACTTTTAGCCGTGGCAGCCATCTTGTTTGGATGGCCGGGTCACCGGACACATTTTTTAAACTAGATACCCAAAAGATGATTGTGGCCAAGTTTGGATTAATTTGGCCCAGTAATTTCAGAGAAGATTTTTGTAAAAGATTACTAAGATTTATGAAAAATGGTTAAAAATTGACTATAAAGGGCAATAACTCCTAAAGGGGTCAACTGACCATTTCGGTCATGTTGACTTATTTGTAAATCTAACTTTGCTGAACATTATTGCTATTTTCAGTTTATCTCTATCTATAATAATATTCAAGATTTTTTGGCCAAAAAGGGGTCTTACTGAACCTACTCCTTTCCATAAGAAACCAAAGGAAGTATGTGTTAACAACCATACGTCATCGTACGATCTTCAACAATAACCCATAAAATAAAAATGTTTAGTGCTGACTATAAGAATGACAATAGTATTGCGGGTTTGTTTGTTTGGTTTTTTTTGGGGGGAATGGGGGATAAGTTAGAGCGAGGTTACAGTGAAAGTTTTAAGCTTGGAATAGTTTCCCGTAAGATTTAAAAGTTGTATTTTAAAAGAAAAATGTATCTTATAGCTGTTAAGAACCACTTGCTGTATCTGTAAGATTTTTTCATCATAATTTTTTTTTCTGAACATATCCGGTATTTTTTTTTCGAAAGTTCGATAGAACACAAAAAAAAATCACTATTTTATGAAAGGGCAGACTAGAATATGTCAATTTCAAAAATTAAAATACCTCGTAGCTTCATACTACCAATTGAGTATAAAACAAGTATATAAGTTTAAAAAAGAAATTCTTAGATTAAACACCTACATTGGTCACAACAGTTTAAAACAATACAAATCTACACACACTCAAAACTGGCTTAATTTCAACTAGTTATCAACCCGAATCGCTATAAGATCATATATAAGCTCACCTGTGTCGAGGGGTCGTGTGAGGTTCATGTATTGTCTTGGCGTCCGCAATTGAAAGAGGCTCTCAAGAGCCTGAATCGCTCACCTGGCAAACAATGCCTTTGGCCATGTTTTTTGACGAAATAGAAAATAAAACACAAACTTTATTTTCTACACCCTACTGATCATTCAAATGAAGTTTGGTTGAATTTGGATGAGTAGTTTTAGAGAAGAAATTTTTTTAAAGTTAGCAAATATGATGAACAAATTGTGAAAAATTGTCATTAAAGGACAATAACCCCTCAAGGGGTCAATTGACAATTTTGGTCATATAAAACTTATTTGTAGATCTTACTTTGCTGATCATTTTTGCTGTTTACAGTTTATCTTTATCTATAATAATATTCAATATAATGACCAAAAACTGCAAAATTTCCTTAAAATTACCAATTAAGTGGCAGCAACCCAACAATGGGTTGTTTGATTCATCTGAAAATTTCAGGGCTGATAGATCTTGACCTAATGAACATTTTTACCCCATGTCAGATTTGATTTAAATGCTATAGTTTTTGAGATATAAGCCAAAAACTGCATTTGACCCCTATGTTCTATTTTAAGTAACGGCGGCCATGTTTTTTGACGTATCAAAAATCGAAGCACAAATTTTGTGCAGGATAATCTAAGGAACAATCATGCTAAGTTTCATCCAAATCCATTCAGTAGTTTCAGAGGAGAAGATGTTTGAAAAATTGTTAACGACGACAGACGCCAAGTGATGAGAAAAGCAATTTAGCTCACATTTCCTTTTAGGAAAGATGAGCTAAAAACTGCAAAATTTCCGTAAAATTACCAATTCAGGGGAGGCAACCTAGCAACGTGTCGTCCGATCCATCTGAATATTTCAGGGCAGATAGATTTTGACCTGATAAACAATTCAACTACAGTCAGATTTGATCTTAATGCTTTGGTTTTTGACGTTTTACCCCTATGTTCTACTTTTAGCCGTGGCAGCCATCTTGTTTGGATGGCCGGGTCACCGGACACATTTTTTAAACTAGATACCCAAAAGATGATTGTGGCCAAGTTTGGATTAATTTGGCCCAGTAATTTCAGAGGAGAAGATTTTTGTAAAAGATTACTAAGATTTATGAAAAATGGTTAAAAATTGACTATAAAGGGCAATAACTCCTAAAGGGGTCAACTGACCATTTCGGTCATGTTGACTTATTTGTAAATCTAACTTTGCTGAACATTATTGCTATTTTCAGTTTATCTCTATCTATAATAATATTCAAGATAACCAAAACAGAAAAATTTCCTTAAAATTACCAATTCAGGGGAGCAACCCAACAATGGGTTGTCCAATTCATCTGAAAATTTCAGGGCAGATAGATCTTGACCTGATAAACAATTTAACCCCATGTCAGATTTGCTCTAAATGCTTTGGTTTTTGAGTTATAAAGCCAAAAACTGCATTTTACCCCTATGTTCTATTTTTAGCCATGGCGTCCATTTTGGTTGGTTGGCCAGGTCACCGGACACAATTGTCAAACTAGATACCCTAATGATGGTTGTGGCCAAGTTTAGTTCAATTTGGCCCAGTAGTTTCAGAGGAGAAGATTTTTGTAAAAGATAACTAAGATTTATGAACTAGAGGCTCTAAAGAGCCTGTGTCGCTCACCTTGGTCCATGTGAATATTAAACAATGGACACAGATGGATTCATGACAAAATTGTGTTTTGGTGATGGTGATGTGTTTGTAGATCTTACTTTACTAAACATTCTTGCTGCTTACAATTATCTCTATCTATAACAGTACTTTCTGTGGAAAATGTTATTGAAAATCTTCAAATTTTAAGAAAATTGTTAAAAATTGACTATGAAGGGCAATAACTCCTTAGGAGATCAATTGACTATTTTGGTCAGACTGACTTATTTTTAGTTCTTACTTTGCTGTACATTATTGCTGTTTACAGTTTATCTCTATCTATAATAATATTCAAGATAATAACAAAAAAACAGCAAAATTTCCTCAAAATTACCAATTCAGGGGCAGCAACCTAACAACCGATTATCCGATTCATCTGAAAATTTCAGGGCAGATAGATCGTGACCTGATCAACAATTTTGCTTCCTCTCAGATTTGCTCTTAATGCTTTGGTTTTTGAGTTATAAGCCAAAAACTGCATTTTACCCCCATGTTTTATTTTTAGCCAAGGTGGCCATCTTGGTTTGTTGGCCGAGTTACCGGACACATTTTTTTAACTAGATACCCAATGATGATTATGGCTAAGTTTGGTTAAATTTGGCACAGTAGTTTCAGAGGAGAAGATTTTTCTAAAAGATTACTAAGATTTACGAAAAATGGTTAAAAATTGACTATAAAGGGCAATAACTCCTAAAGTGGTCAACTGACCATTTTGATCATGTTGACTTATTTGTAGATCTTACTTTGCTGAACATTTTGCTGTTTACAGTTTATCTCTATCTATAATAATATTCAAGATAATAACCAAAAACAGCAAAATTTCCTTAAAATTACCATTTCAGGGGCAGCAACCCAACAACGAAATGTCCGATTCATCTGAAAAATTCAGGGCAGATAGATCTTGACCTGTTGAACAATATTACCCCATGTCAGATTTGCTCTAAATGCTTTGGTTTTTGAGTTATAAGCCAAAAACTGCATTTTACCCCTATGTTCTATTTTTAGCCATGGCGGCCATCTTGGTTGGTTGGCCGGGTCACCGGACAAATTTTTTAAACTAGATACCCCAATGATGATTGTGGCCAAGTTTGGTTAAATTTGGCCCAGTAGTTTCAGAGGAGAAGATTTTTGTGAAAGTTAACGCAGGACGACAACGGACGACGACGACGGACGCCAAGTGATGAGAAAAGCTCACTTGGCCCTTTGGGCCAGGTGAGCTAAAAATGGTTAAAAATTGACTATAAAGGGCAATAACTCCTAAAGGGGTCAACTGACCATTTCAGTAATTTGACTTATTTTTAGGTCTTACTTTGCTGAACATTTTCGCTGTTTACAGTTTATCTCTACCTATAATAATATTCATGATAATAACCAAAAACAGCAAAATTTCCTTAAAATTTCCAATTCAAGGGCAGCAACCCAACAACGGGTTGTCCGATTCATCTGAAAATTTCAGGGCAGATAGATCTTGACCTAATGAACAATTTTACCCCCATGTCAGATTTCCTCTAAATGCTTCGGTTTTTGAGTTATAAGCCAAAAACTGCATTTGACCCCTATGTTCTATTTTTAGCACTGGCGACCATGTTTGTTGATAGATCAAAACTTTTGATACAATTTATTAACTAGATACCCTAAGGAACATTCAGCTAAAGTTTGGAAGTATTTGGCCTAGTAGTTTCAGAGGAGAAGATTCTTGAAATAGTTTACGACGACAGACGACGACGGA
This sequence comes from Mytilus edulis, assembly GCF_963676685.1. NCBI lineage: Eukaryota > Metazoa > Mollusca > Bivalvia > Mytilida > Mytilidae > Mytilus > Mytilus edulis. Next base: position 22,509,443 of record NC_092346.1, read on the forward strand.
CGCCAAATGATGGCATAAGCTCACTTTTGCCCTTCGGGACACGTGAGCTAAAAAGATATAATCTGAAATTAATTTACCAAATGTTACCAAATGATTTTTCAAGAGTGAATCTAGGAAAAACAATATTGACCACTGTCTGTTAAATGTATTCGAGTTTTTAGTTACAGCCTATTCCATTGAGTATGTAGGCAGGGGTAATATCTTTGGTTAGCTTGCTTGTTAGCTAAACCGTGAAGTTATTGTTAGGTAAGGTATACTACCCTCCTTTCGAAGTAGCCTGGTCCTACAGACAGAAAGATGTGTCATTTGTCGGACTAGTCTACTCTTAATGTAGGGTAGTTTACATAACCTAACAATGACTTTTCTGTTTAGCAAGCAAGATAACCAAAGATATTCCCTTTGTCTACACACTCATTGAAATCGGCTTTAATATTGAAAAAGTTCAACCAATTAGGGCAAAACTTACCGAGTAAAAAAAATCAAAAGGCCAATGTCTATCTACCTTGCACATTTCAGAAAATTCAGATCAAATAACGAAACTGGGTCCAGCAACATTTATAAGCAATTTAAGATTTTGACCCTCACAGTTTCCATTTACCACAAATATTTTCGTTACAACGAATCATTTTAAATACAAAAATACCAGTTGCAGCCTTTTGTTTATCTATTAATATATGTATACGGATAAAGCTATGAAAGGCAGCAGGGTCACCAGGGTGAGGAGTCCATGTCATCTGAAATAAATGCTAGTAAGCATAAATCTAGAAAGCGACAGATAATCATGACATTAAAAAAACTCTCTTCTTTTCAACTTTTTTTTTTAGAATTTACAGCTCTTGTATAAATATATGCAAAGCAAACAATTGATCAAATTGCTTGCTATGATTGTTTGGATGTTTGTAAACGACTGGTAAGTAGTCTGTTTACTATATACTAGAATTTGTTTGGACAATAAACATTAACTGCAATTCCTGTCAGTTTGTATTTGTCCAATCAAATCCCAGTATGTATTGAAACTTCTATTGTTTGAAAACATCCAAGCAAACATAGCAAGCAAGTCAATCAAAGTTTTTTTTTGCATGCTTTTATAGAAGAGCTGTACTATATAATGCAAAGAAGCGTTTAAGTCTTTCGCCAAAAAATACTATCAATTTCTTTTTGTCCTATGTAAACTTCCTTACCATTTCCTTCCATTCATGATCATTAAATTGAACTGTAAAATATTTCTTGATACCTTCTTAATTCCTTTATAAGTCTTATGTTAACATAATAATGACAATAACTGTTGTGAGCACAAGATTCACTGCACACTTTTAAAGTTCTGCTTCATCAAACATTAAAATGTCAACTTAAGTTTTGAGACTTTTTTAATCGACACAATTGGGATTTTTGTATATGAGAACATGGTTTATCTATTAGTTGAAAATGCGGCTTTGAACTAGCTTCCAGTACCTGCGAGCATTCGTTGTTCAATAATGTGTGTCTTTGTGTTATTATTTTATGTGATAAATTGTTGTGTTGGTACACCACTGTAACAATGAAGGAGGAAATGAGGAGGGTTGGTTGGGTGGAAGTGGGGAGGGGTATATGCGGAGCGCTAACAAACATGTCTGCGGCATGGGCTTTGATCATTAATGAAGCATCAATGTAAGGGGCATTTAATATCTTAATAAAACTATTCTTATTTTAGATACTATATATTGTTATCTGATATTGGACGAAAGATGTTGTCCTTTTATGTAATTATGTATTACAAGTTACGATCATTTGAAAACACATATTAACCAGCCAAATCGATGCACAAGAGCTAAAATAGGAGTCATAGATCCTATTGACAACAATTACCTGCCCAATTATATTGATTTTTAACATTTGTTTCAAATATGACCAACTTCTTATCCAAAATCCCCAGCACCATATCAGGACCCACCAGCACAGTATCAGGACATGAATAAATTGAGAAAATGCTAAATTTTAATAAATTGCAATGTTTTTTTCACAAAATAATTTTGTCGTGTGGATTGCGGTATAGAAAGCGGACTCTATGAGCATTTTTGTTTTATTTTTTCAGTTCTAGATTTTCTGAAAATGAGCATTTTTGTGTTACGCTTACTGAAACAGTTTAGAGGGTCAACTTTTTAATGGTTTACATATGAACCCATAAGAAACAAAATTGAAAAATCTCAACTGTTTTCTTCAAATTTTTATTAGTGAAAACGTCAAAATTCATCATTTTCATCTTTGTTTACATTTTTTCATTGATCACCAGCACCCGTCAGGACCAGCACAGAACGTTCTCTCGCAGGACAACCATACCCACAGTGAAATTGGCCCTTCTGTGAAAAAAAATCACGACAAATTGGCCCTACCTCTTTGGGAAAACAAATTTGAAAACTACTACAACACCCCTTTTTTTTGCAATTTGTCCAAAACCTGACATTTCTTTATATATAATTTACAAGTAGTGTAAGGGAGGTAAATCCAAACATCCCCAAAATTGTATGCTAAATGTTTTTTGATTACCTCCCTTTCACTGCTTTTTAATTGTCTTACAGTAATTGTCCATTGACCAGAAAAACCTAGTTTTCCCCTTTCCTGCCCCCAATTCCAAAACATTTTGAGCCATAATCCCCTTAAGTCAATACTAACCATCCCTTCATGGTATAGAAACTTGTGGTATAATTTTAGATAGATTCATACACTGAAACTTAAGTTATTGTTTGAAAACTACAAAAATGCTTATTTTAAGCCCCTTTTTGGCCCCTTATTCCTAAACTTTTTGGACCATAACCCTCAAAATCAATCTCAACCTTCCTTTAGTGCTTTTGAACCTTCTGGTAAAAATTAATAGAGATGCATTCACTAAAACTAAAGTTATTGTCCAGACACTAAATGTGTCTTCGGACGACGACGCAGACATGATAGCATTATATGACGCATAAAAATTTTTGTGGCCGTATAAAAAGCAGTTCATATATACACTCTTGTTAAAATATATGAAAAAGTGTATAAAACATGACAAAATCCGTATCACCCTTGACCAATATCATCCCTCGGGCTGATATTGGTTTCTCTGGATGATACTGCATATGATACGGATTTTGTGTTATATGACAGACCAAATCATTGCAATATTAGGTATCTGCATAGATGGTATCAATATGAAGCATCCAGGCCTATTACTTTTTTAAAACATATAGGTTACACCACTGCTACTGTTATCCTATCTTGAATAAAAAGAATTTTCAATAATCTAATTTTAAAGGTTCACTCAAATGGACTATACCAATTGTTAAGGTGAAAACTATTGAAGGCTCTGTTTCAACAAACTCACCTGGTACATTCATTAACTCCTGAATTTTCATGACATAAGCCTGAGCATTAGGAGGAAGATCGCTAAATGATCTGGCTTTCGAAGTGTCCAGATTCCAACCAGGAAGGGTGATATAATCAACTGTTACATGCTTTAAGTCTTCCGCTAGAGCTATAAAAAAAATAGACATACTGTAAGCAATTAATCATCAATATAAATCACAACTTACATTCAAGTTGAAACCCAGATGAAATTAAACAAAAGAAATGGATTTTAGTGAAAGTAAAAAATTTGAAAGGGTTCTGCGGCATTATTGCTGTTTACAGTTTATTCCGTATCTATAAATAATATTCAAGATAATTAACAAAATCTGCAAAATTTCCTTAAAATTACTTATTTCGGGGACAGCAACCCAACAACAGGTTGTCCGATTTGTCTGAAAATTTCAGGGAAGAAAGATCTTGACCTGATGAAAAATTTTACCCTATGTCAGATTTGCTCTAAATGCTTTGGTTTAGAGATATAAGCCAAAATCTACATTTCACCTCTATGTTCTATTTTTAGCCATGGCGGCCATCTTGGTTGGTTGGCCGGGTCACGCCACACATTTTTAAACTAGATACCCAAATAATGACTGTGGCCAAGTTTGGTTAAATTTGGCTCAGTAGTTTCCGAGGCGAAGATTTTTGTAAAAGTTTACAAAATTTTATGAAAAATTGACTATAAAGGGCAATAACTCGTAAAGGGGTCAACTGATAATTTTGGTCATGTTGACTTAATCTTACTTTGCTGAACATTATTGCTGTTTACAGTGTATATCTTTCTATAATAATATTCAAGATAATAACCAAAATCTGCAAAATTTCCTTCAAATTACTTATTTCGGGGCAGAAACCCAACAACAGGTTGTCCGATTCATTTAAGAGTTTCAGGGCAGATAGATTTTCACTTCATGAACAAATTTACCCCATATCAGATTTGCTCTAATGGTTTCAGAGATACAAGCCAAAATCTACATTTCACCCCTATGTTCTATTTTTAGCCATGGCGGCCATCTTGGTTGGTTGATCGGGACACACAACCCTTTTTATAAACTAGATACCACAAAGATGATTGTGGCCAAGTTTGGATTAATTTGGCGCAGTAGTTTCAGAGGAGAAGATTTTTGTAATAGATTACTAAGATTTACGAAAAATGGTTAAAAATTGACTATAAAGGGCAATAACTCCTTAAGGGGTCAACTGACCATTTCAGTCATGCTGACTTATTTGTCAGTTTATTTCTATCTATAATAATATTCAAGATAACCAAATTTAACAGCGTATTCATTAAGAACCGATTGCCGATTGAAATGGTCGTTATTCCCATCTGTTGTTTTTCTGATGTCAAAAACATATAAATCGTTCTTTTAGTTTTAGATCGTCGGTCACTATCTAGGACAATCTAGAGAGATATATAACGACATTTCTGATTGGTTAATAAAATTGAATTTCCGGTAAAATAGATGCTGGTTGTTGATTTCGCTGCAAAGTACTATAAGATTTTCTATGATTATAAAGAAGTGTGAGTCTTGCATTATGCATTCAAGGATGTACTTTGGCCAGGTTCTGGAATTTCTGTCAGATGTTTAATTTCTGTTTTTTTCCTTTGATACAGGGTCAAATATTTTGATCCATGACCATGATGACCCCATTTTTCCTTTCTTAAATATAAGACTTCAATAAATAACTCACAAAAAGTCATTTTAATACCAAAATTTAAGCAGATCTTAGATTTCTTTCTTTCCTTTTGTTTGCTTCTTATAACTAATGCTCTTCTGAATTATGGTATCAATTTTAAATTCTAGATTATTGTAATTTCACCAAAGTGCATCCTTTTTGCCTTTAAACAACAGTCCATTGAATTCATCATTTGATTTATTGTGATAAGTATTCGAAATTATTCATACTGAAAAATGTTTCCTATGGGTTAGAACTATTTGAATAATTCCAGGTCTACAGTTAAATCAAAAATATTTTCAACTAATAAAATCAAAGTTAAATCTTTTCCTGAATGATCACCATGTCTTACAGAGTCATGCCTTCATTATTTTCCTCAAAAATCCGCAAACAACTTCAACAACTTGTTAGCTGAAAGTCTTGATGATATGTGATCAACTTTATAGAAAATATGACCATCTTGCTGCTCATTTACCTTATCATCATTAAAAAAATGGTGTTTGCAAAGAACAAAATTAGAGTTCAGAAGCCCCCAAGGGTGCAGGATTTTGCACCCCAGACCCCTCGCCGTGAAGGGCAACGAACCGCCAGTGTTGCCTGCTACTTTTATTATTTAACCTACTACTTTAAATATTATTGACAACCCTTGCAAAAGCTGCAAACTTTTCATAAAATTACCAATTCAGGGGTAGCAACTCAACAATGGGTTGCCTGATTGGTCTGAAAATCTTATTTTTGGCCTAGCATTTAATCTGTTAGAATTTTAAATAACCTAATACAATTAATGGGACAGGGGTAACTTAGTTATGGGGATTAAAAACATGAAGTTAAGTCAGACCTGTTTCTTTAGTTCTGCAAGGAATAATAGCAGAATTAAAATGTCTCTTTTAGCAATTTCCATCCAATGCAAGACAAGCATTACAAAAAGTTGTTTTTAGTGAGCAGGGCTAATTCAACTTCTCTGAAGTGCCAACACACAGAAATTATACTATAAATTTACCTGGAAAACTTTCCAATTTTTTACCATTCAGACAATATCCTATCCCAATCTTGATCTCATTAAAGATATCCAAAATGTCAAGCTTTGTTATGGCAATCCTGAAATAAATTAAAAAGCTCCAAGTAGGTTATATTGCTTAGTTTTTCATTTCCAATTCTCACCAGAATTCAAATATCAACCCATCGAAAAACCATTTTCCATTTAGTTTCATAAAATACATCAATTATACAACAATTTATCCATCTATCATATAATAAAATTCTTCCATGAGCCCAGCCTTATATGACTCCAGAGGTCAAAATCATGAACAGTTGGGGCAAGTTTGAACACATTATTCAAGTTATGACACATTATAAGAAGTTAGCAATACCCTTTAAATTTAAGTTCCGCTATATAGATCATGTTCTCTCACTAAATAATACAAAATTTGGTGACTATGTTGAATGCATCTATCCCATTGAATAAGAGATAAGGGTTACTGCAGATACAGTCAAGTCTGCTTCATATCTTGACTTACATCTAGAAATTGACAACGAGGGTCGGTTGAAAACAAAACTTTAAGACAAAAGAGATGATTTCAGCTTCCCAATTGTGAACTTTCCATTTCTATGTAGCAACATTCCAGCAGCGCCTGCATATGGAGTATATATCTCCCAATTGAAAGGATATTTCCAGGCTTGTATTTCCTGTCATGATTTCCTTGATAGGGGATTGCTACTCACAAGGAAGTTATTAAACCAAAAATTGCAAATTGTGAAGTTGAAATCATCCCTTCGTAAATTTTACAGACGCCATCAAGAGTTGGTTGATCGTTATGGAATAACCATTTCACTAATGATATCAGATGTTTCTTATGTTGTAACTACAATACTCTTCTCTTTTTACTAATGTGACCTTTCAAATTAAGACTATTTACCAGATTTGTAATACCATAAGCAACAAGACAGGTGCCACATCTGGAGCAGGATCTGTTTACCCTTCCAGAGGACCTGAGATCAACCCCAGATTTTGATGAAAAAAAAAATTAAAAAAATAAAACATTTAGTATTCCCCAAAGAGGCTTGGTTTGGCTATATTTACAATGCAACTTACGAAGGTTAAGGCAGTTTCTCTTCATTAAAGGTCTTAATACCCTTCACAAGAAGTCAGGATAATCCTTAATTATATGTGTCAATCACTTTTGGCATGTCACCATATAAACTTACCCAGTAAATCCACTTATCATATTTGAAAAGTTTAACATCACCATATCTAACCATCCAACACGTCTTCTTCTACCTGTAGTTACACCATATTCGTGTCCTCTATTAATCAACAAGTCTCCAGTCTCCTGTAGTAGTTTTAGAAAAAAAATTAACAAAATGCTCACCTTGATTTATGCGTATGTCTAACAATGAAATCTATCGACCTTGAAAGAATATGTTTAAGGAATGATGAAGATAACTTTTTAGTTAATCTTCTTTTTTCTGTTTGTATTTTCTCTCTGTCATCTTAAACAAGAGCATACACGCTGTAATGTCTCACGTTCTTTTCTGAAAATTGATGTTTTAAAAGTTGAAAGTGGTTTTAAAAATGGTTAAAATAGAAAAAAAGACAAATAATATAACAAAAGACAAAACAAAGAAAACTGAAGATTAAGCAACACAAACCCAACCAAAAACTGTTGGTGATCTCAGGTGCTCCTGAGGGGTAAGGGGACACAGATGATGCCCCCACTAGCATATAAAATAATATAATAAAGGGACATAACTAAAGAACAGTAAAAGTGATGCTTCCAAAACTTGAACATAAACCGAGTTAAGAGGTAATAATTATATATATACATTTCATTAAATTTAGTTGAGACAAACTTAAGTAAGACAACGGAAACAAAATATCATATAACGTTATAAAGGGACATAACTGAAGAACATAAATCAAATTGCTTGGGTAAAGATTTTTTTCCAGTGACCATTGCATTGATCCCAAATAAATTTTTGCAATCGAGTTATTTCCCTTTGATCAGAAATCTAGTAATTAATAAGTATTTCATAAAAAAAGAAATAATTCTAGGGAAAGGGCTTTTACTGAACTATGAGAAAACATAAAATCATGAAAATTAAACTTGTTACGAGAAATACAATCCATCAAATATCAAATCAATATCTTCAAGCATGAAGAAAAAGTCTGGAAAATTGATTTGTCTGACTGACAGATGGACAGGCAGACAGATAGACGGACAGAGTGCAAAGTCTTTGACTTATTCTGGAGGAGACTTAAAAAGAAGAGTTTTTACTCAGTTATATTTACATCCATAAGTTCAGTTGGGAATCCTCCTCCTCCAACTCTTGTGAGATAAGCCTTGACCACTCCATACACTTCACCAAGGACATGAGGTGGTATACCTAGTCCTGTACAAACACCCCCAACACTACAGTTAGATGATGTCACAAATGGATAAAGGCCTGTAAAATAATAAAGTATACAAAATTAGGCTTAAATTAACATAGTGTCTGTTTGTAGTTTACCCACTGACCCTTAAAGATCCCCCAGACAGTGAATATTTTATTGCTTTAAGTTTGAAGAAATTGTTTTTACATTTCTATTGACTTTTGGGTCCTTGCCGTAATAAGTCAAAGTCAATTATACATTTCAAGTTTGTTTTTTCTTGCTTTCCTGTCAAGCATTTAAATAATAAAGTACATGGAAATTGTTAACAGTTATCCATGAAGTAATTATAGAGGAGTACTTTACGCTGTTGACTTCTGTCAATTTTAAGACAAACAAGCATTCTGTGAGATTGCATGGGAATACATAATAGTCCCCTACCGATTAAATTCACTGTATTATAACAAAATTCAGACTTGATCTCTAACTTGACATGGAGTAAACTATATAACAGACATCTAGTCATCAATATCTTCAAGCATGATTAAAGTGTTGAAAACTGATTACTTAGGACCATAACTCTGCACAAAATGATCAAACATGAACCAAATTTAAACTTGAAATGTAACTTGTCAAGATAAAACAACATACTAAGTATCAAATCAATATCTGCAAGAATGACGAAAAAAAGAACAGAAAACTGATTATTTGAGTAATAATCAAAGTCAACGGACAATAATTCTGTTCAAAATCATCAGAGAAGAACAAAATTCAAACTTGATCTGTAACTTGTAATATACCCAATAACAAATTAATTTCTTCAAGCTTGATGAAAAACGTGTGGAAAATTGATTTGACAGATGGACAGAGTGCAAACTGTAAGTCCCCATTGACTTTGTCAGTATAACAAACAAACCAAAGCACTGTAAGCATTAAAGACAGTTAATAGAAAACATAATGAAAACTGTGGCAGTGTTGCTTAAATTGTTTATCACAACTTGATATTGGTTAAGTAGTGTATAAGGGTACATAGCAAGGGTCCGGAAACGGTCATATATGCCAGACATGACCGATTCGGAAACTCAAAAGTCCTAAATCATTTATTGGGATTTAGGTCAAATTTTATTTTTCGATAGAAATAATTTCGGTCATTTCGTTGAGATCGAGTTTCAAAATCGCCATATTGAACATGTTTTTGTTTTCTTATCGATTTTATGTAATTAAACTGCCACTCCAGTAAAGTGTTATAATCCTTAGGGCCCTCCTAATAACTATATTAATGCCTCGGGGAGCTATTGGCTAATGATCGCTAATCTCTTTACCTGTGTTTTTAATTCACACCGGACTATTAATCACAAGCTCCAAATTATAAAGAAATTAAAATTATACCAACTGTCTTCATATCAATTACTTTTCAGCTAATACAATTATCAATTATGATTAAAATTTAATTAAAATTTGATTTAATTTTACGTAGAAAAAAGATTTTTTTCACTACTAACACACATGCTTTGTTTACTATGTAATACGCATGCCTGAAATTCTCTTCCGCAGATTTGACACTAAATTGTAAATTTAAAATTGCTTCATGCTAAATAAAGCAAGTGCAACTATTTTCATTAAGATTCTTACATTATTAAAGCTAAAACATCAAAAAGCTGATGTTTTCCTGTGAATTTGATCAACAAAACTAATCCCGGAAATGAGTCCGGAATTGTTCGTTTTAGTATTATCGCATTACATCCGGTTTTAATTTTTACTTCAGAATCAAAAGAAACGTAAGCCATGACTGAAAAAATTATCATTTTGAGTCATTAAAATCATTTTATTTTTAAACTGTTGCCATGACTGAGAAAATTATCATTTTGAGTCATTATAATCATTTTATTTTTAAACTGTTGCCTTCCCTTAATTGCTCTTGATCGATTTTAGGAAAATGGTAGGATAAATCGTGAAGTAAATGCGATGCAACAGTAAAACAAGTTTGTTGATGCTACGAGTATGAGCATACTCATGCAGTAATGAGATTTTGACAATGTTTTTGAAAAGGGGCACCAACTTTTAAGTTATATGAAAATGACCGAAATAAGGTGAAAAAATTTCCGGATCCTTGGTACATAGTTCCAGCAGAAGGAATATTTAATGAGTAGAATATTTAATGAGTAAATCTTTATGACTTATTATTAAATAGTTCATTAAAGTAGGACATGTTGGATCTTTTTTGACTGTGTAAAACTTAGTATTATATATATTGGTTGGCAGGTAGGCAGGTCGGCACTTATTGAATTGTAGTATACAATATTTGTATTAAATGGTTGGCATTTATCAACCAGGTGCTCCGCAGGGTGCAACTTTATACGACCGCAGATGTCAAACCCTGAACAATTGCAGGGGTGTGGAAATGATATGCCCAACTCGCCCGACTTGTACATTTGAACAACCGGACAAGTAATTATTTTTGTCTGGGTTGCCCGTGGACAAGTAAAAAATTATAAAAGACAAAGTTCAAATCCAACAAAAAATTATAGAATAAATTCAAAATGTATAAAGATGTTTAATTTATGTAAAATAAATCAATGGTAAGCGAGTAAAAACAATGTTCATGACGTTAAATATTACATAATACCGGAAATAGATTGATTACCAAAATAGATAAAAATAAGTATGCGAACCTGAGTCGCGTAACATTGCATTGGTTTTGACCCTTGACCCGGGATCGTCGATTAGGTTTTATCCATCATCACCGGAAGTATCATTTTATATGATTTTGTATCGTTGATAAATTCTTTATAAAAAAAGTTTACAAGCAGGACAAAAAGAGTAGTGAGTAGAGTAGAAAAATGAAAAAGCAAATGGATAATAAGGAGTATTTAAAAAAATACGGAAGCGAGAATTTCAGACATTGTGACTATCACTATCAGATTGCACCTGGCTGGCTATCTAGGATGGAAATTCAGAAAATAAAATATTTTTTTGTCTTTATATTTATAGATTAAAGGTCAACATTATTTGTTGTCAGAGTGGTAAATAGAAGGGATACTTTAATTGCCCATTAAGACAATTATAAACAAAAAAACAAGTGTCAGTTGAAAGAAAAACAAAAAAAAAAATCAATAGTTTATCCATTATTTAATTTTAATTTCTTCACTCACTGTCCTCTAAATAATATATCATTATACCTACCTACTGGCTACAATTCTTTTTAAAAAATGCTACAAAAATTACCTTTACATGTCATTTCATTAGTTGATTTGCTGTAAGGTTTCTGTTCCATAGATGTTAACTACTATCCAAAATTTTTACACATTTAAACAAATGGATTTCATTTTCTTGTGATGCAAAACAGTGCTAAGAATTATGTATTAGCTAACAATGAAATACATCAATATTTATTGGGACCATCAGGGCAAGTAACTTTTTTTCCAGACAAGTGAAATTTACAGTTTAACTTGCCCAGGGACAAGTGCCCACAGCAAATATTTCCACACCCATGAATTGCGGCAAGTATGGACACAACATTCAAACTTGATACAGCTCTGAATTTGGATTGTGATCGAATATTTGACATATGAGTTTCTGACACATTAAAATGTCAAGATCTTACAAATCTAATGCACAATATTGTGCAATTAAAGATTTCTTCTTCAAACTTTTCAAAAATTTGGGAGAAAAAAAATTGAAAACTACTACCACCGCCCTTTTTTGCAATTAGTTCAAAACCTGACATTCCTTTATACATAATTTACCAAAAGTGTAAGGGAGGTTTATCTGAAAATACCCAAAATTGTATGTTAAATGTTTTTGAATTACCTCCCTTACGTACACTGCTTTTAAATTGTCTTAATTGTCCATTGACCAGAAAAACCTAGTTTTATCCCCTTTTTTGCCCCTAATTCCAAAACATTTTGAGCCATATCCCAAAAAGTTAATACTAACCATCCCTTCATGGTATGAAAACTTGTGGAATAATTTCAGAGAGATTCATACACTTAAACACAAGTTATTGTTTGAAAACTGCAAAAATGCTCATTTTTTGGCCCCTTTTTTGGCCCCTAACTACTAAACTATTGGGACCATAACTTCCAAAATCAATCCCAACCTTCCTTTAGTGGTATTGAACCTTCTGGTAACCAGGTGCTCCGCAGGGCGCAGCTTTATACGACCGCAGAGGTCGAACCCTGAACAGTTGGGGCAAGTATGGACAAAACATTCAAGCGTGATACAGCTCTGAATTTGGATTGTGATCAAATTTTTGCCATTACATGTTTTTTTTTTACACAAAACAAATGTCAAGATTTTACAAATCAATTAAAGATTTCTTCTTCAAACTTTTTAAATCTAAAATTAAATAGTTGACACAGCATAGGTTTCTGACACAGAATGAATGTGGTCTAATGAACTTAAAAGTTTTTTTTTTGCCTTTGAGCAATTCACTATGCTGTTGAATATTAATCCTCTCAAAAAAATGTTTGAAGAAATTTTCTTTTTATTTATGAAATCTGAAATGAGAAAAATTTAAACCCCCCCCCCCTTTTTTCACATCCCCGCTTCCCTTTTTCCAAAACTGATATTAATTCAAATTTCTAATGGAGTTTGCAACAATAACTACTCTTTTAAATACATCATAAAATATTAAAATGTAAAATAAAGTGTTTGGTATCACTGAATGGTAAAGATTGGTTGGTAGTAAAAGTGAATATACATTGTTTATTGTATAAAACAATAAAAAACACTTCATCAACAACATTTTATATTGGCAAATTTCCAATGAAGTTATTTACATAAAGTTATTGGCAAATAAAAATAGAAAATGACATCATAGTCATGTCTGGCAAATGTCCAACATACATTATCTAAAAACATTTTAGATAAGATAAGGAAAAAAAGCTTCATCAGCAACATTTTATATTGGCAAATTTCCAATGAAGTTATTTACATAAAGTTATTGGCAAATAAAAATAGAAAATGACATCATAGTCATGTCTGGCAAATTTCCAACATATATTATCAACTACTATTCTATACAAAGAAAGATAACTCCAATTGAAAATTAATTGCTATTGCACAATATTGTGCAATTAGATATTTCTTGCTATTGTGCAATACTGTGCAATTGAAAATTTCTTGCTATTGCACAATACTTGATATGGAATCCTGATTTGGACCAACTTGAAAACTGGGCCCATAATCAAAAATCAAAGTACATATTTAGATAAAGCATATCAAATAAGCCCAAGAATTTAATTTTTGTTAAAATCAAACTTAGTTTAATTTTGGACCCTTTGGACCTTAATGTAGACCAATTTGAAAACTGGACCAAAAATTAAGAATCTACATACATAGTTAGATTTGGCATATCAAAGAACCCCAATTATTCAATTTTTGATAAAACAAACAAAGTTTAATTTTGGACCCCAATTTGGACTAACTTGAAAACTAGGCCAATAATTAAAAATCTAAGTACATTTTTAGATTCAGCATATCAAAGAACCCCAAGGATTTAATTTTTGTTAAAATCAAACTAAGTTTAATTTTGGACCCTATGGACCTTAATGTAGACCAATTTGAAAACGGGACCAAAAATTAAGAATCTACATACATAGTAAGATTCGGCATATCAAAGAACCCCAATTATTCAATTTTTGATGAAATCACACAAAGTTCAACTTTGGACCCTTTGGGCCCCTTATTCCTAAACTGTTAGGACCAAAACTCCCAAAATCAAACACAACCTTCCTTTTATGGTCATAAACCTTGTGTTTAAATTTCATAGATTTCTATTTACTTATACTAAAGTTATGATGCAAAAACCAAGAATAATGCTTATTTGGGCCCTTTTTTGGCCCTTAATTCCTAAACTGTTGGAACCAAAACTCCCAAAATCAATCCCAACCTTCCTTTTGTGGTCATAAACCTTGTGTCAAAATTTCATAGATTTCTATTCACTTTTACTAAAGTTATAGTGCGAAAACCAAGAAAATGCTTATTTGGGCCCTTTTTGGCCCCTAATTCCTAAAATGTTGGGACCAAAACTCCCAAAATCAATCCCAACCTTCCTTTTGTGGTCATAAACCTTGTGTTAAAATTTCATTGATTTCTATTCACTTTTACTAAAGTAAGAGTGCGAAAACTAAAAGTATTCGGACGACGACGACGACGACGCAGATGACGACGCCAACATGATAGCAATATACGACCAAAAAATTAAAATTTTTGCGGTCGTATAAAAATTATAGAGATCCATTCACTAAAACTAAAGTTATTGTCCGGAAACTAAACAAGTCTTACGACGACCACAACATGAGAGCTAAATGTTTTTTGCAGTCATATAAAAATTTGGAAAATATGTTCTTATGACGTAGTAAGACCTTTACATTTAGTGGTCAGCACTTATTGCAAATTTAGAAAATGTGTATCGTCGACAAATGAAGTTGGCCTTTACATTAATTTTAATCCAAATACTGTGAAAGTACTTTTATTCCTGGGGTACCAATTTTCATGGTTTTTGTGGATTACTTTATCCACAAATTTAAGTGTCCAAAGAAATAAAAACAACCATTGTCCAAATGCACGGCACAGATTCATCAATATTATGATGGAGTGCGGAAACTGAAAGAAGAAGAAGACATGGAAAGATCCCCATCCGTAGGTTTGACTACTGATATGATCTAGAGAATATATTGAATTACACCAAATCTGAGAATACTTTAATAGTAGTCACAGAACTACAACCACATGCAGGATTATACCCATTCAATCTTTAATAACCTAAACTGTACAACTTTTGATCTTTTAATTCTCTTAACAAATATTTATGATCGATGAAAGTCAGTTTTCCTGTATGGATATGCTAGTATGATAAAGTGTTCATTTTATATCCTCACAGTTCTCATACATATGGGAAATTATAATGTCATGCTGAGCTTGATTTTGATAAGAATTATTTATCTATAACATCTTTTCAATGATTGAAAAAAAATAATGGCAGCCATGTAATTTAGAGGACTAATAAACAACTGAAGAAGGCCAATGGCCGAAACGTCTTGAACAATTGGTTTATTTATACAATTATAAAAGGTATGTTCTCTATTGGAATTTTGAAAACAAAGACGAATTATTTGACAATTCAAGATATGTTTATAGCATTTGTTTATATTACTGTTTTCTTTAGGTGACATGTTTATGGCCTAATTAACACCTTTGATGGTCTGTTGATCACTTTATCATGGGTTAGTTAGTGTTGTCACTACAATTTACAACAGTCAATGTTTACTTTGCAATTTCCTCCTTTACTCCTGGTTTGCCCTAACTCGAATAATTCAAGCCCTTTCCGTGTCCGATTTTCTCCCACACAAGGGCTTGAACTCCTTATGATCATTGGCCGCGTCGCCTGCTCTCTGTGAAAGAGAGCCAATCGGCTGCGATCAGGATAATGAGTCTGCGCAACTGTTTTGTAATTGTCTTACCAAACACTAGTGTTCAATTAACACAAATCCGATAATAATTAATTAACATCAATTTTATTGAACCTATATGCTGAGAGTACCATGAGAGTGCGCATGCTGGTTATAGAGGTCACTGCGTAAATAGGTCTAAAGAGGTCAAATCATGGATTTAATCCTCCGTTAAATTCGTAGAAAATATTGGATATATAAGTTGATTTTAAATGGATATTATGATTTGCGTAATTTAAGGAATACGATCTTTAAATTGATACATAGTTTTGGATTTTATCTATTCTCGATGTGTTTTGATTGTGATGGATAAATTTGTCACGTTGTCGCCAATGTAACTTTAACATAATGGCTGACCAATCGAGCATAAACTCGTTACAAGAACTTTCTGGCTTGGCCAAGAATAGTTCGAATACTGACAAAAGTTGCGTTCCAACAAGGCTTATTTCGTCTGGTTATAATATCAATGACGATATTAATGATAACGTTTTTGAAGCAACTGTTGAAAAAGCCGCGTTTGGAGGCGGAGCTTCAGCTGTCAATCATGACAGAGTGCCGGAAGTGACACCGGATGTTTACAACATTTTGTTGCAAAATCAAATTCTCATGCAAAACATGATGAAAAGACAGATGTTTTCGACTACTGATAGTAGCAACAATGTAAATAAAAACAATTCTAGAAAATCGGCGACGATTTCTAGGACACCAGCACCTGTGGTGAAGAAACATAACAAACATCATGACGATTATCAATCGCAGCTGGACAAATTATTTGATGTAAATAATAATAAATCTGAACAATCAGAACAACTATATTCTGATATATCAAGCGCTGAAAGAAATGACGAGAGTGTCTATGACAGCGATGACGATTGTTCAGGAGATGAGGAACTTGCCAAAATACTAGCAAGAAAAATGACAATATTAATGTCCTAGAATCTATGAAAGATTTTATCAGTACAGAGGAACTGTCTGGGCCTAAGATAAACAATGATCTGGCTGGTTACATGAACCAAGGACTTAGAACAAGACCTAATGAAGACAAACTTAAAGAACTTACCCAAAAATATAACAAGCCTGCAAATGTTAGCAGCCTTAAAGTTCCTAGAGTAAATTTAGGTGAGATTATAAGAATATATAACTATAATTATAAATGTTTACTGTAACCAAACTTACTATAGTTATCACAGAAATAAATCAAGATATAAAACAGTGTTTTTCCAGCAGAGCTGATCTAACTGTGACATATATATTACATAATGTTAATAAGTAAAATGTCTCTGATTATAGGTTTATAAAACTGTTTATAAAATACTATTATTTAGTATTGGTTCAACACAATCCAAAATAAATATATAAATATATTATACATGTACTATTTCTAGGTCAAGATTATGAAACTATCAATAATTAATAAATTAAATTAATAATAATTGTAGGCATTTGGAGACAAATGACAACAAGAAATAAAGATGTTGATCTCAAGTTGCAACACTTACAGAATTTGCTTTCAAAGGCAGCCTGCCCCATGATGTACATGATGGACATGTTCCTACAAAAATCATCAAACCAACAACCTATAACAATACAAGAGGTGCAATCTTACACTGTTACATGTAAGGATACTTACCAAATGCTGCAAGCATCTTTCAGCGAAATAACTTTCAGACGTAGAAGTTTTATAAAAGGTGACATACAGCCACAATATAAAGCGTTGTGTGATGATACAACACCTGTTACGACATGTTATTTGGAGACGACATTAAAGAAAAAATAAAAGAAATGGATGCCGAGAACAGTGTCTTCAAGAAAGTTGGCCATGAGAAATCAACTGGATTTCATCAATCCGCCAGAGGGCGAGGTGGGTCGTCTCACAAATTTGGGAAGAAAAAGCGCAAAATTGATGGTGGCAAGCCCAAGGCACATGTACCGAACAAAAAACCAAAATACAATGATGGTAGTTTTTTAGACTACAACAGAGATGCAACTAATCGTCGGACCCGTCGGACCTAAGGGGCAGAATTTATGCAGGTCCGGCAAAACTCGTAGCTGTGCAGGACCTGATGGCCGGCAATATTTAAGTCCGCTTGGGTCCGCCAAAACTGAAATCCCCGTCGGCCCCGGCAGAGTATTTTGTTTATAAAATTGCGATCATCTTTAATAAAAGTAAATGTCCTGTTCCCCCGCATTTTCTAACTCCGGGAACCAGTATTTCCGCCCAGTAATAGTCTTTCGTACCTTGTCCATCTCGCCCCGAACAATTCTCCGTATTTCCGTCATGTTTTTTGTTTTAGAAATTCGCTCTCTAGGAAGGAGGTCTATTAAGCATAGTTGATAAGTTCAGGAAATATGTCATGGCCGATAAAATTTGTAAGTGGGTCGAAACCCGGTAAAAGACCAAACCAGTCACCTATTCAAGTTGATAAAGCTGTAAAGCGGTCTTTGTACGAAAAGGAGAAACGACCTGAAAGGTCATTCAACCCAAAATGGCAAGAGGGGAGATCATGGTTACTTTATAACAACAATGTGATGACTTGCACAATTTGTATTTCGCACGGGAAACGTATCAGTACCAGCAATAATCTCAAGAATAAACACCTCTTTATTTTAAAATAATAATACTATCAACAAAATCAAAATTAACGTTTGTTCAATAGCATAATTTCATTTGATTTTTGAGTGAAAATATGGGTCTGGCAGAAATTTGATGGGTCTGGCAATACTTGGTACCCTGTAGGCCCCATTGTCTGACAGGAAAAAAAAACTGTTTGCATCTCTGCTACAACAAGACTCAATACAAGAAGAAAAAGAAAGATCAAAAGTAGATCATGTTGTATCTGAAAGTGATGTAAGTACAAATGATCACTTACTTGATATATCTTGTGAACAATTACAAAATTTTCCAAACAATTTTATTGGAGGGAAAATATCATTGTTTTTTGATCGTTGGAAAGAATTGACATCTGATTATTGGATTTTAGACATAATCAAAGGTTATAAGCTAGAATTTGAAAACATACCTACACAGATTAATAAACCACACCCACTTGTTTTTAATGCTATAGAAAATCAATATGTGCAGCAAGAAATAGACAAGTTTATAACAAAAAGAATAATTCAACCTGTAACTCAAACTGAGGATCAATATGTCTCAAATATTTTTGTGAGACCTAAGAAAGATGGTACTTATAGAGTTATTTTAAATCTAAAACAGTTAAATCTTGATATTGAACATATTCATTTCAAAATGGAAACTTTTAAAACTGCTGTGACAAGCATTTCTAAAAATTGCTGGTTTGGATCTGTTGATTTGAAAGATGCCTATTATTCTGTGAAAGTTGACAAAAATGACAGAAAATACTTAAGATTTTATTGGAAACATGTCTTGTATGAATATACTTGTTTGCCAAATGGTTTAACAACAGCTCCGAGAATTTTTACCAAAATTTTGAAAGTTGTTTTTTCAAAATTAAGGAGTAAAGGGCATTGTAATACACCATACATTGATGACAGTTTAATACTTGTCAGCAAAACTTATGCTGAATGTCAAAAGAATATAACTGACACAGTAAAATTGTTGGATTATCTCGGATTTACAATACATCCAGATAAATCTGTGCTTCAGCCTACCCAAGTTATTGTGTTTTGGGGATTTGTGATTAATTCACTCACAATGCGTATAACATTAACCGAAGAAAAGGCAGATAACATTGCAAAATTATGTTCTCGATTAATTTTAAAGAAAGAGATTACAATACGTGAGTTTGCCCAAGTAATTGGAAAGTTAGTAGCAACACAACCTGGTGTACAGTTTGCACCACTATATATCAAGTCATTAGAGATTACCAAAGATATATTGTTAAAATGTCACTATGGAAATTTTGATGCAAAAATGATTTTGTCAGACGATAATATTTCTGACTTAAACTGGTGGGTTAATAATTTTAAATCCAGTTTCAACCCGATAAATCAAAAGGATCCTGACTTTATTCTTAAGACGGATAGTTCAAGCAAGGGTTGGGGTGCAGTTGTGCAAGATACACTGTTAGAAACCAAAGGTTTTTGGTCGTACGAAGAACAGAAAAATCATATCAATTTTCTAGAACTTAAAGCTGTATTACTAGCATTAAAATGGTTTTGTTCTTCTAGGGAAAAAATTCATATACAAGTTTATGTAGATAACATGGTGGCATTGAATTACATTAACAAAATGGGTGGTCGCATTCTGAAGTTAAACACGTTAACAAAAGAATTATGGAATTGGTGTATTAATAGAAAAATCTGGGTAACTGCGTTTTATTTGCCTGGAGTTGCAAATATAGAGGCAGATCGCCTCTCATGATCAATAAATGTTGACATTGAGTGGAAATTAAATGAAAATGTTTTTCATATTATAAATAGTTTATTTGGACCACATGATTTGGATTTGTTTGCATCCAAGATACCACGTTACTATTCATATTTTCCTGATAGTTATGCAGAAGCAGTAGATGCTTTTTCAGTTCAATGGAATAACATTAATTGCTATTGTTTTCCTCCTTTCAGTCTGATTGGGAAGATACTGCAAAAAGTAGACAAGGACAAAGCAGACATGACGTTAGTTGCACCGTTATGGAACACCCAAAACTGGTTTCCACTGATATTACACTGGATAGTGGCAGATTCATTTATGATAAACAGCCAGAAAAATCTACTTTATCAACCTCAAAGTCCGACAATAGAACATCACATAGTGAAATTAAAATTAGCAGTTTTCAGGATATCGGGCAACTGTTCCAAAGTTATGGACTATCAAAAGAAGCTTCCGACATTATTGCATCATCGTAGAAACCAGCTACCAAACAACAATATTGGACATATTGCAAAAGATGGTTGTCATTTTGCAGTGAAAGGGAAATCGATATATTTAAAGCCACTGAGTTAAATGTTTTAGAATTTTTAACATTACTTTATAAACAAGGTTTAGGTTATAGTGCTATTAACACTGCAAGAAGTATGTTATCTTCTTTTTTGTCAGTAAATAGAGAAATAACGGTTGGTCAATGGCCACTAGTGAAGCGATTTTTAAAAGGTATTTTTAATCTTAAACCATCATTACCTAGATATCAAAAGACATGGGATGTTAATATAGTGTTACAATATCTTATGACATTAACACCAGTTCACATGTTGACTTTGCGTGTTTTATCGTATAAGTTAGTTACATTACTGTTATTATTAACAGGTCAAAGGTTACAAACTATTCATTGTTTTGATTTGGATGACATAAATGTTACAGATAGTAGCATATATATAGATGTAAGAACTTTATTAAAATGTTCGAAGCCTGGATCACATTTACAACCAATAGAGTTGCCAGCTTTTATAGATGATGATAGACTTTGTATAGTTACTGTTTTTAAGGAATATTTACTTAGAACATCTTCCTTCAGAAAAACTCAAAAGCTAATATTAAGCTGTGTCAAACCGTATCAACATGTGTCTAAAGCCACTATTGCACGTTGGGTGAAAACTGTTCTGCAGTTGGCTGGTATAGATATTACAATTTATAAATCACATAGTACTAGATCAGCTAGTACCTCAGCAGCTTTTCAATGTGCTACTTCTATTGACACAATATTAAAAGCTGCAGGATGGTCAAATGATTCAACATTTAGAAAATTTTATAACAGACCAGTTTCAAAACAAAATTATAATGATAATTTTAGTGTCAAAGTTTTGAGAAGTCAAAAATTGTCAAACTGATTGATTAGAATATCTATGAACAGTTTACTATAAAGTTGCATATATTATGTAATTATGTGTACATGTATGTATATATTGTTTAGTTATAATTTGGAAGAATACAAGTTAACTACTACTTTGTAATTATGTAACAAAGGGGCTGCTGGCTCAGTCGCTACGCCTCCTTGTTACGGGGTCATAATTTTATGCGAAAAATCATTAGAAAAACGTTTACACCAATGACAGGAACTAGTTGTTGCAGTTATCAAAGATCAAACAGATTCACTTTTGATTATCATTTAATTCCAAGTCCAAGAAATAAACATAGGACAATGTCAATATCAAATGTACGACTCCTAACTGTAACTATCTCGACTCTCTGTTCTTACTCTTTATCCACACTATTTCTATTCTCTACTGTTTTACATTTATTTTCACACAATATTTATACTATTAATCAGACAATACCTCATTTGTAACAATACTCAAATTAATATGACATTTCATAACACATAGCAATAAGTAACAGTTTTCACATAATTAATATAAAAGATAATTATAATTCCTCATATAATCCCATTAACACATATTCTCTTATATGCTTAATTCTCTCACATTAATTCTCAATCTGTCACAAATCCTTAAATATCAAATGTCACTAATTAACTCACATTTTGTTTTGACATGTAAATTATTAAATTTGTAAAAACAGTATTTCTGTAAAAGTCCAATTTTTTAATAAAATAATCAATTAAAATAATAAGTCCAAATTAGCCTTATGACAATTATTTATGCCTGATTATATCAACATAAAAGACTGGTTATGTGTAACAGATCACATATCTCTGAAATCTCATGGTACTCTCAGCATATAGGTTCAATAAAATTGTACAATTTAATGAGACTTACCTTAAGTCGAAATTTGATTGTAATTTTGTTGAACCTATTTATGCTGAGAGTTAACATGCCCACCCGATAACTCGTATTCCCTCCCAATTTTATTTTATTTTCTGGTGTATCATTATGTACTATGTGCTCTGTTACATTCTCTGAAAAGTGACCTCTATGACCGGCATGCACACTCTCATGTTAACTCTCAGCATAAATAGGTTCAACAAAATTACAATCAAATTTCGACTTAAGGTAAGTCTCATTTAATTGTACAATTAACATCAGTTCACATCATTTAACATCAATTAACATCCGGAACTCCTCCTTCTTTAGTTGCCAACTTAGTAAAAAATTCCCATATTGCATAGCGGTGTGAATTTTCCGGTTGACGGTCTTTATCGAGGAAGACGTTCAGGCATTAATGTAGCCTTCGTAGATTAGCGGAATATAACGACTGAATTATTCGGGTTAGGTTTGCCCACTTTTAATTCAACCAATTATCTATTAGTTAAGAAAACAAAAAAGACAAAAGGTTTAATGAGCATACAATTGTATAGTCTGTTCCAACTTAGGTATATAGTTTGTAAGTGTTTTTCTAGATATTCAGGTTGTTTTTTTTGTATAGAAAAATAATAAAAAAATCAAATATTTTTTCTCAGAAATTTAATATCAATTCAATCAATTAATTCAACATACATTTACAGCAAATAACTAAAAAATGATATTCAGTTATAAAATTTATGTTCATTAGTTTCTGAATGATTTTCATGATAGAAATATATTTATACACTGAGTTCTCTTTTATTGCAAACTTTATTTAACAAATTAATTAATTTTATAAATGCATTGCATTAGGAAATAATTAAGCACAAAACAGTAATAAGGGCACTATAATGTAAAATGATTAGAGACACAATCTTTTATATAAACATCAAAAGTAACAAAACATTTAATATATTTACAAAGTCACAATTAACAATAATTCACTTCATTGTTCAGTTCAAATGGAGAAGATGGGATGTTGCGTCAGAGTATTCCACCACGTTGATGGGTCCTTGTTGGTATCTGTATATGAGTCTGGTGTCTATTACTCTGTATGGTCGTCTTTAAGGTGGGCGGGTTCCTCCTGCTGCATACTGGATAATGTTGCATTATGTTAGTGCCTTTGTCTTCTTCAGTAGCTCAATGATCTCGTAGATGTTTGGGTGGGCGTGTTCGAGTCGCTTCTTATGTTTGTTGTGCCATCCTTCCAGGTGATTTGTGCATGGTGCAGGGTCCTTCTGTTTAATAGTGGTTCTATAGAAAGCGGCAGGTTTCAACCCAAAACCCTGTCACGTAATCTGTAAATGAAGTTGTAGCGGGTATGTTTTCAGTTTCTCCAATGTCCAATTGTTAAAGCAACAATTCCCTTTATGTTTACATATACATGCAGGGCTTTCCATTGAAGCCGGTAGCCGGCGGAAATCCGCCATTTGCGGTGGCTTCAAGTGCCGGCTACTTCACTGACAAAAATATAAATTCAAAAAAAAAAAATATCTTTTTTCAAATGTTTACAGCAGCCGAGAGACGTATTGTCGCAAAGTCGCGGTCGCGATAAACAAGGGATGACAAGTCAGTGTTTACCTTGGGCTAAATATAGTTCACATGAATACAGGTCACTGATTGGTTGTTTATTTAAAGTCAGAATGCATCGTTTCTTTTCAATGATAACAAGAGAGACATTCCGGTGATCATTGAACGATAACTATAGAGACGTTCCGATGGTCATTAACTCGTTGGCTTTTTTTGGCTTTTAAAACGTGAAGACAATCAGATAGGATGACAATTTTATGTTATGGATTAATATCAGTCAAATTATAGAAAGTGTAGTAGATCATATTGTTCAGAATCTGGAAAACAGTATCTTTTGATGTTAATTTTTCAAAGCCGACTCGATGTTCAGAGAATCAAGGTCAAAACCGAAAGTAGAATATTGTCGACTCGACCTCAAATAAATAACATTTCCAAATGATTTTTGTATCCGACTTATTGAACAGTTTACCAAAAAAAAGAGAAAATCAGAGGATATATCAATTTTCTGTCAATGCTTAAGAAATAATTGTATGATTTAAATACGCCTAACAGTATTTAGAGAGACAAGGGGGTCATTTGTTTACAAATGCACGTAGTTATGCAAAATAAATTGATCAAGATTTCTAACAAACCGGATTATTATATAAATAAAACTCCTTTAAAAGTAAATGAATTTTAAGCATAAGGTAATGAAAACAAAAAACTATAACATAAAAAAAAATGAAATTTCTTCGAGATTTTTTTTCTTTCTTTAATTTCATACATAAAAAATGGTCATTTGAGAGATGAAATTAAGTGCCAGGAGATTGCGAGAATGCAGGATTTAGCTCTATTTATGCCAGAGCTTATGGGGGCCTTGAGCGGCCCCCAGACCCCCTGCCGTAAGGCTTCGCCGAACGCATGTTACAGCCGCCTATAATTTTAATTGAGCCTTCTACTTCAATTTCAAGGGAAAGCCCTGTACATGTAATTAAAAGTGGGCAAACCAGGATGACACTAATCCAGACTATTTGTAACCCTCATTTATAGTGAGATACAACTTCCCCAAACTGATGGTTAGTAAGTTCAATAACACTTTTATTCAACAAATTTGATAGCAGGTCATCAATAATGAGTTGCTCAGTGTCATTAAATTTTATTTCTTTACGTGAACATTTTTTACAAGGATCAGTCTCAAATTCTAAGTGATAACCTTGAGACACAATGCTCAAGAGGTTATCACTTGTAATGTTTTTCCATACTGGTAAACAGTTTGAAATTTTTCCTGCTACAAAATTGGCAGGTATATTTTTAAGATGATGTAATTCATTAACCATAAAAGTACTTACATTATCTTTTGTGACTAGTGTTTCTTTTGGCCCAGATTCCCCTTGCCTTCCTTGTTTTTCTTTCCCTCTCGGTTCATCTGGGCCCGTTTGGCTAAAAAAGAACTTTTAAAACCACTGCTATAACCACTGTTAAAACCATTGCTCTTATTATTGTCTCTGTTTGATTTCTCTGGTTCTCTAGTTTTTTCTTTGCCAAACCCTTTAATAGACCCAATCTTTTTCCCCAGTTTTACACTATCATCAATTTCTTTCATTCTTTTTTCAAGGTCTTCTTGTTCCCCAAACAGGTACTTTGATGAAATCTTTTCCCCTTCATTGGAAAGTACATAGTACTTCTTGTCAAGTGCTGGAGTCAGTAATTTTTTCCGCTGGCTACACATGTCTCTGTGTGCATACAGTAACATACTCAAAGAATCAAGTGCCAATTCGAAATTTTCTTCAGATTCCTCTGTTGAGCTTTTTAAACTTTTGTCCATCAACAAAACCAGAGGAATCATCCCATTCACTAAATATCCTTGCGTTCTCTGAAAAGTCCTTTAAACGTTTGTCAGTTTCTTTTGAAGTCCATAGAACTTTATTGACCTTATGCACTTCCAAATAATCACAATTATCAGGTCTAACGTATTTTTCTAATAGCTCTTGTACCTCTTTGCTCCTATGGTCTACCGTAGACTCGTATCCTTGGTTTACGATTTTCGCTATTTCCTCATGTATGGAAGGACCTAATTTTGGCTTTTTGGAAAGAACACTTTCTACTCTTTTGATCATCTCAAACTTTGTCCGTGCAATTTCCACTTTTCTATGTTTACTCCTTGGTTCTCCTTCCTCATCTTCACTTGACGATTCAAAATGTCCTTTGGATTCTTCTTCCGATATGCTGTCATAAAAACTATCAGCTGTATTTACATTTGGTGACCTGCTAACCTTGCTACGCGCATGCATACTGGAAGTTGTAGAAGGTGCGTGTTTGTTGTTGTTTTGAATACACGCATTTTTAATCTCTGAAACAGATTTAGTCAGAGCGTTAATTGCTCTCTGTTGTTCTAAAATAAGTTTCTGATTATTGATCATCTGCTCCTGGTACATTCCAAGTAAATCCGGCCTTTTTGTTTGGTCAGATGTAGCGGTACTCGTAGCCCCTCCTTTTTTAATTTTTCCAGAAAACATAGAAGTAGCACTATTTTTCGCTACATTATCTGTTGGAGCTCCAATAATTTGAAGAGAACCATCATCATTCACAATAACTGTTTGATTTTCCAATATATTACTATCTTCCACTTGGATAGGTTCTATCGTAAATTCCTCTGCCATTTCTGGGGAAAGCATGTGCCCTCGATTTTTTCGAAATCGAAAACAGAGAAATTATCTTTAATTGATAATTTCCAAGCATATTTTTACAATATATATGTTTTTCTATACTCACATAAATCCAAATTAAAATACAATTTCCTGACACTTCATAGAATTAAATCCATTATTCGAATAAATTTTCCTCACAAAATAAGTTAATATTTGCTTATAAAAAGGATCAACCTCGTTCTGATTTGTGTCACGTGATCAATTGTTCACTCATGTGATTCTGGGTAGATTGGACTTATTAAATTAAAATTTATTCATCTGAATGTTATATCCAAATTTGAATTTGCCCTCTTCCAAAATCTGCTCTTTTTTATTAACCTGCTGGGCGATCTGTTTTTTTACAAAGTCAAATACTACCATAACATTTTTATTAATTAAATCCGGCTGCTAAAATCATTTACCACATGTTGACATAATTAAATCAGTTTATAAAATGTGATCGTAGACAGCATTCTTATAAAGATTTTTAAAATATTTGACGACAAAACTACTATTATAGTTGCCTAAATCAGTGAAGGAAATATTTCCAGAAAAAAAACATTTTTATATTATTTTCCTGAATTGGGAATTTATATTCAAATACTTTTTTTAGGGGCATCCAGCTAATTAAGGGCGCTAAACAGCTCTTAGCTATATAGTGGAATCATCCCTGTTTGTGGATAGAATCAGTCAACAAAATGGTTCACCTTTTTTTCAAACTTTCAATGTAGCTAATGAGTTAAATTGAGGGTCACATGATAATAAATTTAACAAGACATATTTGTTCGTCAGCGATATTTCTTTTTCTTATTTTGACAAAATTGTGCCAAATTGCCTGCTAACAAAGAATTGTTGTTATTATTTTATTTTCATTAAAGTCATATGAAACGAGTGAGTGGTGAAAAATAATGTTTATCCAATTCTTGAACCAATGCATGTGTACATCATAAACTTAATCCTCTGTGGACGATTTTATCATTATTTTAGCAAATATATCATATAATCGTCAATTTCTTTTCTCTCTGTTTGTTATGATTTTAAAAATATGGCTGCTCATTAAATGCCGTGTTTTGAAGCCGAGTTTTACCGACTGTCACCTTATAGTAAACAAATCACAAAAAGCATGGGTATTGAGCACGTGTTTAACATGTATAATCAGATATTTGTTTATTTCAATGACAGATCCATGCGTATTGCGATCACCAGATTTTTACGAGGAGGGTTACGCTCGGGTCACTATGCATACGGAAAATATGTCGGCGAATTGCTTCCTGGAAGCAAGCAATTAAAAATAAGTAAACTTCTTCTAAATGTGAAAAAATTAAAGAATTTTCCTCAGAAAAAAAGTATATGTACATAAGTTGTATAATGAAAACTATCCATTTAGTTATAAAAAACATATGCATATTTTTTTTTTGATTTGAGGTTTCTTATGACTTTAATGATTGAACAAAAAGAAATCATAATTTAATTTTTTTCAGATCTTGAGTCCCTTTAAAGTACAGGCACTGTTTAGCAGCCGCCTGCAAACCCTCCATTCATCTCCATCTAAATAACCGACGGACTCTCCAGAACACTGGTTAATAAAACAAATACAATTATTCATAAAGAATTGAGGAGTTTGAATATCATTAGGGACGACATCAAAAGTTCAATGAAGGATAAAAAACTTAATTCACATAGTTTTTTCACTGACCTTACATTGATCTTTTGATGTCTTCCTTTATGTCAATCCATTATGATACAATAACATACCAAAATCAATATCTAATATTGTAGACTGTGCTCCTTCTATCAAAATATGCTTCCCATCTTTGATTGCTTTATGTAGGAATGGAACAGTATCTCTTACTAAGGGACTAACTCTTTCTCTGTACACCTGTCAAAAATATAGTAATTATATCACATTGAATGTTTGCTATTCACAATTCAAAAAAAAAAAATCCAAAAAATGTGTCCATAGTACACTGATGCCCACTCGAAATACAAATTTCTATGTGCATATTTATAGGACTGTGAAATCTGGGTCAAGACTCTTATATGGTATTAAAATTAAAAAGATCATTAAAAAACCTTCCTTGACCAAAACAATTAATCTGAAGCTATTTGAAAGGAATAAAGAAAAGCAAAAATAGTGAAAATTGAACTATTAAGGCAATTACCTTCAAACTCACCAAGCCTTCCCTTTGTGATATGGAACCTTGTGGTACAAGTTCAGAAAGATCCATACACTTACACACATTAAGTTATTGTCTGGAGACTAGAAAAATACTTATTTTGACCCCTTTTGGGCCCCTTGTTCCTAAACTGTCGGGACCATAACCCCCCAAAATCAATGCCAAACTTCTTGTTGTGGTTTTAAACCTTGTGTTTAAATTTCATAGATATCCAATCACTTAAACTAAAGTTATTGCAGAGCTCCAGATAAGAATTCACAAATTGGGGTTTGAATTCACAAATTGGGGTTTTTACCCGCCATTTTCTTATGTAATTGGGTGATAAAGTTTTTAAATTGCATTATCAATTCCAATTCAGCCCTCAAGCAAATATCCAATTGGGTTTTTCACCACCAAGATCCTTTATGTATTGGGTTTTTTCATCAACACAATATTGAATATTTAGGCAATATGAACCCCAGGTGTTTTTCAATCTTAAATATGTTTCTTTCTTTATTTTGTGCTAGCTGTTTTATTTGGTTTATTCACTGATGAGCAATTTTACATTTAATTTGTGTCCCTTTTCAAACATTCTGCCAGTTTTGTATGTTCGTTTAACAATTTATATAAACTGTAAAAAATGGATATGTGTATTCGCTCATCAACTATAGTATATAAACTAAAATTATACTTGAAGTTTTTGTTTAATTCAATTTACATAAATCTGGGTTAAGTTGTCTCTTATTAGAACTTTTGGTTTCCGATGCTTTCCAACTACATATTGATCCATATTATGTCATAATTGATTTGGCCTTTCACTTTTTCCAACTGATTTCGTTTCTGAGGAAACCCTGTGTTTATTAGCAATGTTCTTGTTAAGGTACGCAAACATGCGCGTTTGTTTGATGGACGGTTCCTAAAAACACAAGCTAAGTCTTGTTATCATCATAACTTTCCTTTAGCTATTCAAAAGAAGGTGAAAACATGTTTCTCTTCAATATTTTTCACCGGACATTACCTTTCGTTTTAATTCATTGCATGTTATGATAAATCCCGAGCAATTTGAAAAATATATAACATGACACACGCTAATTGGATAAAAGCCAAGACGATCAAAATGTTTTCATAAACACGTGTACCTTTTGAGCAACAGGGACCCATTTCAGCTACTTGATGCAGGGCTTTATTTTTAGACCAAAAGGACATTTCCAGTTATAAATATTATAACAAGAGGCTCTCAAGAGCCTGAATCGCTCACCTTAATTCTTTTGGTTAAATCTCTCATCAATGATTATTTTGGCTTTTCAATTTATTTAAATGTTTTTTGGATCGTCCTATTTTCTTCAAAAGCAAAAAAAATAATCATTTTCTCCTATGTTCTATTTTAGCCATAGGAGCTATGTTTCTTGACATACAAGGAAATAAAATATAAAATTTATACTAGATACTCTGAAACTCATTTAGCCTAAGTTTGGCTGAAATTGATACAGCAGTTTCACAGGAGAAGATTAAGTCAACATGATGAACACATTGTGAAAAAAGTCTTTAAAGGGCAATAACTCCTTAAGTGGTCAATTGACAATTTTGGTCAATTTGACTTAATTGAAGATCTTACTTTGCTGAACATTATTGCTGTTTACAGTTTATTTCTATCTATAATTATATTCAAGATAATAAACAACTAGAGGCTCTAAAGAGCCTGTGTCGCTCACCTTGGTCTATGTGAATATTAAACAAAGGAAGCAGATTGAAAATTGACTACAAAGGTCAATAACTCCTACAGGGGTCAATTGACCATTTCGTTTATGTTGACTTATTTGTAGATCTTACTTTGCTGAACATTATTGCTGTTTACAGTTTACCTATATCTATAATAATATTCAATATAATAACCAAAAACAGCAAAATTTCCTTAAAATTACCAATTCAGGGGCCGCAACCCAAAAACAGGTTGTCCAATTCATCTGAAAATTTCAGGGCAGATAGATCTTGACCTGATTAACAATTTTACTTCATGTCAGATTTTCTCTAAATTATTTGGTTTTTGAGTTATAAGCCAAAAACTGCATTTTACCCCTATGTTCTATTTTTAGATGTGGCGACCATCTTGGTTTGATGGCCAGGTCACCGGACACATTTTTTAAACAAGAAACCCCAAAGATGATTGTGGCCAAGTTTGGATCAATTGGCACAGCAGTTTCAGAGAAGAAGATTTTAGTAAAAGATATATAAAATTTACAAAAAATGGTTAAAAATTGACTTCGGTGTGAGCTAAGGCTCCGTGTTGAAGGCCGTACTTTAACCTATAATGGTTTACTTTTCAAATTGTTATTTGTATGGAGAGTTGTCTCATTGGCACTCACACCACATCTTCCTATATCTATTTAAAGGGCAATAACTCCTAAAGAGGTCAACTGACCATTTTGGTCATGTTGACTTATTTGTAAATCTGACCTTGCTGAACATTATTGCTGTTTACAGTTTACCTATATCTATAATAATATTCAATACTAGAGGGTCCAAGGACCCTGTGTCGCTCACCTGATATTTTTATTTACAATTGTTACATGATAAATGCAACTGTTGTACTGTCGTTTAGTTTCAGAGATATAATACTAAAAAGTGCATTTGAAACCTATGCTTTATTTCAGCCATGTGGGCAGGCAGGGTCATCATACACAGTGGTCCCTGGATATCCTAGTGGTGATTTAAACCAAGTTTGTTTAAATTCAACAGTTGTTTAAGGGGAGAATTTTTGTAAAATTTATCTAACAAGAAATGCAAAGTAATGAGAAAGTTGTGAAGTAGTTTTGTTGTTGCGCAACCCCCCCCCCCCCACCCCACCCCCCCCCCCCCCACTTTGCCAAAAAAAAACAAAAAGGTAATAAACTAGAGGCTCTAAAGAGCCTGTGTCGCTCACCTTGCTTGGTCTATGTGCATATTAAACAAAGGACACAGATGGATTCATGACAAAATTGTGTTTTGCTGATAGTGATGTGTTTGTAGATCTTACTTTACTGAACATTCTTGGTACTTAGAATTTTCTCTATCTATAATAAACTTGGACCTTTACATACAGTGAAAAATATTTTGTAAAAATTTACAAAAATTTACCAAATTAGTGAAAATTGTTAAAAAAGATAGATAGATAGATCTTGACCTGTTACACAATTTTACCCCTTGTCAGATTTGCTCTAAATGCTTTGGTTTTTGAGTTACAACCCTAAAACTGCATTTTACCCCTATGTTCTATTTGTAGCCATGGCGGCCATCTTGGATGGTTGGCCAGGTCACCGGACACATTTTTTAAACAAGATATCCCAATGATGATTTTGGCCAAGTTTGGTGTAATTTGGCCAAGTAGTTTCAGAGGAGAAGATGTAAAAGATTACTAAGATTTACGAAAAATGGTTAAAAATTGACTATTAAGGGCAATAACTCCTAAAGGGGTCAACTGACCATTTCGGTCATGTTGACTTATTTGTGAATCTTTTTTTGCTGAACATTATTGCTGTTTACAGTTTATCTCTATCTATAATAATATTCAAGATAATAACCAAAAAACAGCAAAATTTCATTAAAATTACTTATTCTGGGGCAGCAACCCAAAACCGGGTTGTCCAATTCATCTGAAAATTTCAGGGCAGGTAGATCTTGACCTGATAAACAAATTTACCTCTGTCAGATTTACTCTAAATGCTTCGGTTTTTGAGTGATAAGCCAAAAACTGCATTTTACCCCTATGTTCTATTTTTAGCCATGGCGGCCATCTTGGTTGGTTGGCCGGATCACCGGACACAATTTTTAAACTAGATACCCCAATGATGATTGTGGCCAAGTTTGGTTTAATTTGGTCCAGTAGTTTCAGAGAAGAAGATTTTTGTAAAAGTTAACGACGGACGACGGACGCCAAGTGATGAGAAAAGCTCACTTGGCCCTTCGGGCCAGGTGAGCTAATAATAACCAAAAACAGCAAAATTTCCTTAAAATTACCAATTCAGGGGCCGCAACCCAAAAACAGGTTGTCCAATTCATCTGAAAATTTCAGGGCAGATAGATCTTCACCTGATTAACAATGTCAGATTTGCTCTAAATGCTTTGGTTTTTGAGTTATAAGCCAAAAACTGCATTCTACCCCTATGTTCTATTTATAGCCATGGCGGTCATTTTGGTTAGTTGGCGGGGTCACCAGACACAATTTTTAAACTAGATACCCCAATGATGATTGTGGCCAAGTTTCAAATAATTTGGCCCAGCAGTTTCAGAGGAGAAGATTTTTCTAAAAGATTACTAAGATTTACGAACTAGAGGCTCTAAAGAGCCTGTGTCGCTCACCTTGGTCTATGTGCATATTAAACAAAGGACACAAATGGATTCATGACAAAATTGTATTTTGGTGATGGTGATGTGTTTGAAGTTCTTACTTTACTGAATGATTTTGCTTCTTACAATTATATCTATAATGAACTTTGCTTATTAGTAACAGAGAACTATATTTGGTAAAAAATTTACATAAATTTACCAAATCAATGAAAATTGTTAAAAATTGACTATAAAGGGCAATAACTCCTTAAGGGGTCAATTGACCATTTAGGTCATGTTGACTTATTTGTAGATCTTACTTTGCTGAACATTATTGCTGTTTACAGTTTATCGCTATCTATAATAGTATTCAAGATAACCAAAAACGGCAAAATTTCTTTAAAAATTACCAATTGGAGGGCAGCAACCCAACAACCAGTTGTCCAATTCATCTGAAAAATTCAGGGCAGATAGATATTGACTTGATTAACAATTTAACTTCTTGTCAGATTTGCTCTAGATGCTTTGGTTTCATAGTTATAA
This sequence comes from Mytilus edulis, assembly GCF_963676685.1. Taxonomy (NCBI): domain Eukaryota; kingdom Metazoa; phylum Mollusca; class Bivalvia; order Mytilida; family Mytilidae; genus Mytilus; species Mytilus edulis. The sequence goes on from NC_092346.1 coordinate 22,543,149, forward strand.
GCCAGAAACTGCATTTTACCCCTATGTTCTATTTTTAGCAGTGGCGGCCATCTTGGTTGAATGGCCAGGTCATCCGACACATTTTTCAAACTAGATACCCCAAAGATGATTGTGGCCTAGTAGTTTCAGTGGAGATTTTGTAAAAGATTACTTAGATTTATGAAAAATGGTTAAAAATTGACTATAAAGGGCAATAACTCCTAAAGGGGTCAACTGACCATTTTGGTCATGTTGACTTATTTGTAGATCTTACTTTGCTGAACATTATTGCTGTTTACAATTTATCTCTATCTATAATAATATTCAAGATAATAACAAAAAACAGCAAAATTTCCTCAAAATTACCAATTCAGGGGCAGCAACCCAACAACCGATTGACCGATTCATCTGAAAATTTCAGGGCAGATGGATCTTGACCTGATAAACATTTATATCCCCATGTCAGATTTCCTCAAAATGCTTTGGTTTTTCAGTTATAAGTCAAAAACTGCATTTTACCCCTATGTTCTATTTTTAGCGGTGGCGGCCATCTTGGTTGGTTGACCAGGTCACGCCACACATTTTTTAAACAAGATACCCCAAAGATGATTGTGGCCAAGTTTGAATTAATTTGGCCCAGTAGTTTCAGAGGAGAAGCTTTTTGTAAAAGATTACTTTAATTTACGAAAAATGGTTAAAAATTGACTATAAAGGGCAATAACTCCTAAACGGGTCAACTGACCATTTTGGTCATGTTGACTTATTTGTAGATCTTACTTTGCTGAACATTATTGCTGTTTACAATTTATCTCTATCTATAATAATATTCAAGATAATAACAAAAAACAGCAAAATTTCCTCAAAATTACCAATTCAGGGGCAGCAACCCAACAACCGATTGACCGATTCATCTGAAAATTTCAGGGCAGATGGATCTTGACCTGATAAACATTTATATCCCCATGTCAGATTTCCTCAAAATGCTTTGGTTTTTCAGTTATAAGTCAAAAACTGCATTTTACCCCTATGTTCTATTTTTAGCGGTGGCGGCCATCTTGGTTGGTTGACCAGGTCACGCCACACATTTTTTTAAACAAGATACCCCAAAGATGATTGTGGCCAAGTTTGAATTAATTTGGCCCAGTAGTTTCAGAGGAGAAGCTTTTTGTAAAAGATTACTTTAATTTACGAAAAATGGTTAAAAATTGACTATAAAGGGCAATAACTCCTAAACGGGTCAACTGACCATTTTGGTCATGTTGACTTATTTGTAGATCTTACTTTGCTGAACATTATTGCTGTTTACAGTTTATCTCTATCTATAATAATATTCAAGATAATAACCAAAAACAGCAAAATTTCCTCAAAATTACCAATTCAGGGGCAGCAACCCAACAACCCATTGACCGATTCATCTGAAAATTTCAGGGAAGATAGATCTTGACCTGATAAACATTTTTATCTCATGTCAGATTTCCTCAAAATGCTTTGGTTTTTGAGTTATAAGCCAAAAACTGCATTTTACCCCTATGTTCTATTTTTAGCGGTGGCGGCCATCTTGGTTGGTTGACCAGGTCACGCCACACATTTTTTTAAACTAGATACCCCAAAGATGATTGTGGCCAAGTTTGAATTAATTTGGCCCAGTAGTTTCAGAGGAGAAGATTTTTGTAAAAGATTACTTTCATTTACGAAAAATGGTTAAAAATTGACTATAAAGGGCAATAACTCCTAAACGGGTCAACTGACCATTTTGGTCATGTTGACTTATTTGTAGATCTTACTTTGCTGAACATTATTGCTGTTTACAGTTTATCTCTATCTATAATAATATTCAAGATAATAACAAAAAACAGCAAAATTTCCTCAAAATTACCAATTCAGGGGCAGCAACCCAACAACCGATTGACCGATTCATCTGAAAATTTCACAGCAGATAGATCTTGACCTGATAAACATTTTTACCCCATGTCAGATTTGCTCTAAATGCTTTGGTTTTTGAGTTATAAGCCAAAAACTGCATTTTACCCCTATGTTCTATTTTTAGCCGTGGCGGCCATCTTGGTTGGTTGACCGGGTCACGCCACACATTTTTTAAACTAGATACCCCAATGATGATTGTGGCCAAGTTTGGTTTGATTTGGCCCAGTAGTTTCACAGGAGAAGATTTTTGTAAAAGTTAACGACGACGACGACGACGGACGACGGACGACGGACGACGGACGCCGGACGCCAAGTGATGAGAAAAGCTCACTTGGCCCTTCGGGCCAGGTGAGCTAAAAATGGTTAAAAATTGACTATAAAGGGCAATAACTCCTAAAGTGGTTAACTGATCATTTTGGTCATGTTGACTTATTTGTAGATCTTACTTTGCTGAACATTATTGCTTTTTACAGTTTATCTCTATCTGAAATAATATTCAAGATAATAACCAAAAACAACAAAATTTCCTTAAAATTACCAATTCAGGGGCAGCAACCTAACAACGGAATGTCAGATTCATCTGAAAATTTCAGGGCAGATAGATCTAAACTTGATTAACAATATTACCCCATGTCAGATTTGCCCTAAATGCTTTGGTTTTTGAGTTATAAGCCAAAAACTGCATTTTACCCCTATGTTCTATTTATAGCCATGGCGGCCATCTTGGTTAGTTGGCGGGGTCACCGGACACAATTTTTAAACTAGATACCCCAATGATGATTGTGGCCAAGTTTGGTTAAATTTGGCCTAGTAGTTTCAGAGGAGAAGATTTTTGTAAAAGTTAACGCCGGACGCAGGACGACAACGACGGACGACGACGACAACGGACGCCAAGTGATGAGAAAAGCTCACTTGGCCCTTCGGGCCAGGTGAGTTAAAAACAGCAAAATTTCCTTAAAATTATCAATTCAGGGGCAGCAACCCAACAACAGGTTGTCTGATTCATCTGAAAATTTCAGGGCAGATAGATCTTGACCTGATAAACAATATTACCCAACGTCAGATTTGCTCTAAATGCTTTGGTTTTTGAGTTATAAGCCAAAAACTGCATTTGACCCCTATGTTCTATTTTTAGCAATGGCGACCATGTTTGTTGATAGATCACAACTTCGGATACAATTTACAAACTAGATACCCTAAGGAACATTCAGTTAAAGTTTGGAAGTATTTGGCCCTGTAGTTTCAGAGGAGAAGATTTTTGTAAAAGATTACTAAGATTTACGAAAAATTGTTTAAAATTGACTATAAAGGGCAATAACTCCTAAAGGGGTCAACTGACCATTTCCGTCATGTTGACTTATTTGTAAATCTTACTTTGCTGAACATTATTCCTGTTTACAGTTTATCTCTATCTATAATAATATTCAAGATAATAACCAAAAACAGCAAAATTTCCTTAAAATTACCAATTCAGGGGCAGCAACCCAACAACAGGTTGTCTGATTCATCTGAAAATTTCAGAGCAGATAGATCTTGACCTGATAAACAATATTACCCCACGTCAGATTTGCTCTAAATGCTTTGGTTTTTGAGTTATAAGCCAAAAACTGCATTTGACCCCTATGTTCTTTTTTTAGCAATGGCAACCATGTTTGTTGATAGATCATAACTTCGGATACAATTTACAAACTAGATACCCTAAGGAACATTCAATTAAAGTTTGGAAGTATTTGGCCCTGTAGTTTCAGAGGAGAAGATTTTTGTAAAAGATTACTAAGATTTACAAAAAATGGTTAAAAATTGACTATAAAAGGCAATAACTCCTAAAGGGGTCAACTGACCATTTCCGTCATGTTGACTTATTTGTAAATCTTACTTTGCTGAACATTATTCCTGTTTACAGTTTATCTCTATCTATAATAATATTCAAGATAATAACCAAAAACAGCAAAATTTCCTTAAAATTACCAATTCAGGGGCAGCAACCCAACAACGGGTTGTCTGATTCATCTGAAAATTTCAGGGCAGATAGATCTTGACCTGATAAACAATATTACCCCATGTCAGATTTGCTCTAAATGCCTTGGTTTTTGAGTTATAAGCCAAAAACTGCATTTGACCCCTATGTTCTATTTTTAGCAATGGCGACCATGTTTGTTGATAGATCAAAACTTCGGATACAATTTATAAATTAGATACCCTAAGGAACATTCAGTTAAAGTTTGAAAGTATTTGGCCCAGTAGTTTCAGAGGAGAAGATTCTTGAAATAGTTTACGACGACAGACGACGGACGACGACGGACGCCAAGTGATGGCATAAGCTCACTTGTCCCTTCGGGACAGGTGAGCTAAAAATAGATTTACACAACAACTGTAAACAGATAAGGGTAAATAACGCAAACGATAGTGAATAAAAGCGTTGAGAACATATGGCTTTGGCATAAAATTGGGTTTTCCTTTGAATTAATTGGGTTATTGAACCCTGCAATGGGCAAATGCATTGGGTTTTTCATTATTTGTATTGCGTGATCACGCAAATACACAGCTTATCTGGAGCTCTGTTATTGTCAGGTAAGTAAGTGTCTTTGGACAAAGCTGACGACAGTGTCGGACGAACACGATGAGGACAAAGTGATACCAATACAGGACTGCAATATTTTTTTTTGCAGTCGTATAAAAAGTAAACGACAAAGAGGAAAATGAAGGAAAACAGACCCCAAGTTATGAGAAAAGCTTACTTGGCCAATTGGGGCAGGTGTGCTAAAAATATCCAAACAACAATATTTATCAACCAGATGCTTTATACGACGGCAGAGGTTGAACCCTGAACGATTGGGGCAAGTATGGACACAACATTCAAGCTGGATTCAGCTCTAAATTTGGATTGTGATTAAATAGTTGATACAGCATAGGTTTTGGACACAGAATGAATGTGGTCTAATGAACTTAAAATATTTTTTTTTATCTTTGAGCAATCACTATGCTGTTGAATATTAATCCTCTCAAAAAAAATTTTGAAGAAATTTTCTTTTTATTTATGAAATCTGAAATGAGAAAAATTTAACCCCTCCCCCCCCCCCCACCCATTTTTTTTTTCACATCCCCCTTTCCCTTTTTTCAAAACTGATCTCAATTCAAATTTCTAATGGAGTTTGCAACAATAACTACTCATTTAAATACATCATAAAATATTAAAATGTAACAAAAAGTGCTTGTTATCACTGAATGGTAAAGATTGTTTTAATTTATCAGTTGGTAGTAAAAGTGAATATACATTGTGTATTGTATAAAACAATGATTTAAGTTGATTCAACTACTATTCTGGACAAAGAAATATAACTCCAATCAATTGAAAATTTCTTGCTATTGCACAATATTATGCAATTAGATATTTCTTGCTATTGTGCAATACTGTGCAATTGAAAATTTCTTGTTATTGCACAATACTGTGCAATTGAAGATTTCTTGCTATTGCTGAATACTGTGCAATTGAAAATTTCTTGCTATTGCACAATACTTAATATAATAATTTTGGATCCTGATTTGAACTAACTTGAAACTGGGCCCATAATCAAAAATCTAAGTACCTGATTACATTCAGCATATCAAAAAAGCCAAAGAATTCAATTTTTATTAAAATCAAACTTAGTTTAATTTTGGACCCTTTGGTATTTAATTTAGACCAATTTGAAAACGGGACTAAAAATTAAGTATCTACATACACAGTTAGATTTGGCATATCAAAGAACCCCAATTATTCAATTTTTGATGAAATCAAACAAAGTTTAATTTTGGACCCCGATTTGGACCAACTTGAAAACTGGGACAATAATCAAAAATCTAAGTACATTTTTAGATTCAGCATAACCCCCAAGGTTTCAATTTTTGTTAAAATCAAACTAAGTTTAATTTTGGACCCTTTGGACCTTAATGTAGACCAATTTGAAAACGGGACCAAAAATTAAGAATCTACATACACAGTTAGATCCGGCATATCAAAGAACCCCAATTATTCAATTTTTTATGAAATCAAACAAAGTTCAATTTTGGACCCTTTGGCCCCCTTATTCCTAAAAACCTGTTGGGACCAAAACTCCCAAAATCTAACCCAACCTTCCTTTTATGGTCATAAACCTTGTGTTTAAATTTCAAAGATTTCTATTTACTTATACTAAAGTTATGGTGCGAAAACCAAAAATAATGCTAATTTGGGCCCCTTTTTAGCCCCTTTTTCCTAAACTGTTCAGACCTCAACTCCCAAAATCTATCCCAACCTTTCTTTTGTGGTCATAAACCTTGTGTTTAAATTTATTGATTTCTTTTAACTTATACTAAAGTTATTGTGCGAAAACCAAGAATAATGCTTATTTGGGCCCTTTTTTGGCCCCTAATTCCTAAACTGTTTGAACAAAAACTCCCAAAATCAATCCCAACCTTTCTTTTGTGGTCATAAACCTTGTGTCAAAATTTCATAGATTTCTATTTACTTAAACTAAAGTTATAGTGCGAAAACTAAAAGTATTCGGACGACGACGACAACGCAAGACGACGACGACGACGCCAACGTGATAGCAATATACAACGAAAAATTAAAATTTTTGCGGTCGTATAAAAATCTATGACATGTATGAGTTTCAATGACTGTGAAGAGTAAATATGAGCACTGCTTAAAAATTTTAATCTTAAATGTGCATATGATGAATTTATTTGCATACAGGGCTTTTTGTAAACTTATATGCATATTTTTAATTGTGAATTTATGCCATTCATCATAGTTAAGGCCCAGGATTTTCTAAATCTTCGTGAAATATTCATATAACTTTATATTTGAGATAATTTCATTAAAGCTATGAAGATGAACCAGATTTGGTGAAATTCTGAATGTTCTCTTTTTTCACCCAACATGCCCAATATAGGTGGCAATTCTGTAAATAAAGACAATGCAATCTCCATTTACAGCTAAAAGAATAAAATAGATTTATCGTAGTGTAAATAATTAAACTTCTGCTGTCAAAAATTTAGGAACCTTAGTGAGAGGGTACTCACATACCCAACGTCCCCACAAAAACATAATACCCTTTGTAACTTTGTTGCATGGGGTATAATAAATCTCACTACTTTAATTAAACATGATATTCAATTTTGGGTGTTGAAGGGCGTAAAATAGATTACATCCCAGCTCCTTTGTTCTAACAGGGGTGATCTGAGCCGGATCACCCCTACCAGATCACCCTAGTTTGAGTTTCTTTGTTATGCATGCTTTCCTTTGTTCTGTAACATTTTGGCGGGAATGTCAAATCCACTATAAAACTTATAATTAAACATACAATTATACGGAAAAGACTATCTATCAAAATTCACGTAGAAAAAATCCAGTGTATATGCTGGGATTCGAACTCAAGACCTTTAGCATATCAAGCCACGACACAACCACTACACCAGGACAACTGGATACGATCTAACAGTAATTTAACATACTTAAAGGAAGCATGATGTTTTTTTTATAAGTGGGGCGAGTTGGCAGACCTTTATTAAGTGGGGTTTAAACCCTTTTCGTTAATAAGTGGGTTGTCAGTGATTGTTCAGTTTGATTTTACACTTTTTCAAAAGTGGGGAGAGTAGGTAAACAAGAGTGGGGCGATTTTTTTCATAAAGTGGCGATAAAGGTTGGGCCGATTGGCCAGTGGGGCGAGTTGACATTGTTTGATATCTACTCATCATGTTCGGGGGTCAGAAAGGGTACAAATCATATAGTAATGTATAAAGTATATTATAATGGTTGTGTGGCGTTCTAAACTAGATTTTATGAATTGTAAATGGTTTTTCGTCTAATCTAAAACAGCTGTGATGTAAAATAGTTATCCCACTCAGACTTGGTGTGTCAGTGTTAGATCACCCTCTGGCCTCCGGCCATCGGGGTGATCTTACACTGACACACCGCGTCATCGTGGAATAACTATTAATGAAGTTCAACTAGCCTTAAGGACTACTGAGGTAGACATGCTTACAATCTAACTAGCCTCAGGCAACAGGACTATCATTAGTGTTGAACTCAGTATAGACATTGCATTGTACTGTAAAGATTTCGCCCTTTAAACTGAGAGGTAGGTTAAATTGAATAAGGAGGCTTGATTGAACATAATTTGCATGGCTCCTTTGAGTTGGTAAAAGGTTGAAATAATAACTAAGTCAGGTGTAAATTTCAGATGTACTTTGTGTTGCATCTAGTATATAATCAAACATTTACAAATCATCATTATACTGTGAAAGTACTTTAATTCGTGGGTATCAATTTTCGTGGTTTGAGAAATATTAACATGTTCGTGGGTTTTTAAATTCGTGGATTTTAGTTTTCTTATAAAAAAAAATAATTGAAAAATTAAAGCCTTTAGAAACGAAGGTTACAAATAGTCTTGATTGAAGGAAATTGCAAAGTAAACATTGACCCGTGTAAATCGTAGTGATAACACTTATTAACCCATGATAAAGTGATCAACAGATTAAAGACCATCAAAGGTGTTCATTAGGCCATAAACATGTCACCTAAAGAAAACAGTAACATAAACATATGCTTTAAACGTATCTTGAATTGTCAAATAATTCTTGTCAAAATCAAGCCCAGGGTTTGACACTAACATTAGAGGTGATGTAGTCCACAGGACTACCAAGAAAAAAATTTGGGTAGTCCTGTCAGTCCACCTCTATCACCGGTGAGGGCCGCAACGCAACTAGCTAGGGGGGTTTGGGGGCATGCCCCCCCAAGAAAATTTTTCGAAATAAGATGCAATTTCCTGCCATCTGAGCACCTCAAAAGCACACAAATGTTCATTTGAGTTTTGAAAATATTTTGGGTTTTTTTTCAGATAAATTAAAGTTGACATTCAGTGAATAAATTTTATTACTCCTGAACTTTTACCGTCAGAAAATTTTGAAAAATGAAATGCAAAATCTGCAATCTGAGACAATTTCTAAGGCCTTGTTAGGTGGAGTTATTTGACCTTTTATTCCAGGATTATTTAGAAAAAAAGGATAAAAATAAGTCAAAGTTTTCATTAATTCTTCAAACAGTTTATAAGATTTTTCTTGTAGTGATACAATGTCTTTGTTTGTGGACTAGAGGTCAACTTCATCATCACTGTTGAAAGCAATTCAGTGGATATGTTGCTAAAACAAAATGCCTTTAATACCATTTTGAATGACATGCATATATGGGGTTTTTTTAATAAGAAAGCCACCAAAAAATATTGTTGTTTTTTTTTTCAAACTACCTCTTCCTGTTTCTTTTTTTGGGGGTAATAATTTTTTTATCCAAATTTGGGAAGTTTTTTTTTTTTTTTAACTCTGACTTCTTCTTCTTTCCTCTATAACTTCCTCCAATAGTTGGAGTACACCAACCTTACTAAATTAAGGTTGGTTAAACCCTTATAATAATTAATTATTCAGTGAAAACATAACTATTTAAAAATAACATTAAAAAAAATATATACAGTTAAATCCCTGCAAAAATAATAATAATAACTTCTATGTACATTAAAAATGTGTCACAATTTAAAGGTTATTAATAGAGTTTTAAGAAAGTTTTGAATATTATTTACAGGGCATACATTATAGTAAAACAGCACCTACGTTTTTATTGCTGACCTTTGCTGTCTATTCTGCAGTTCCTTCACATTTTGGTTATCAGACATTTTCATTTTACATTGAAAATCCCATGTGTTACAAACACTGTGAAGATTCTGGGGAAGCACTAATGACAGGACGATTGCCCGGATCGTGACAGGACGGTTGACCGGACGACATATAAATAGTCATAACTTTTTTGTTATTCAGTAGATTTGTTTAATATTTGTAGACCTTAAAGATATTAAAATATATTTTATGAAAATCAAACAAAATAAGTGAAAAAAAAAATTTTGAGCAAATAAAGTTGACCGGACGGTATTCACACTCGCCGTTAAATACTATACATATATTCAACTGGTCAGTAACAAGTGTTAATATCTCTTTTGTTTTACAATATTTGTCAACAAAATTCCGGAATTTGCATAGGCGGATTTAGAGGGGGGCCGGGTTGCATATATAGGGAATCACTGAAGCGTGACTGGAGCGGGCCCCTTCTTAGGTCAGTCAGTAGGCCCCCACTTATGAAAATTTCTGGATCCGCCACTGATCTGTGAGAATAATAAATAATGGATACGAAAATATAAACTTCAAAGTAAAAAAAAATGTTTTTCTCCATAAAAAGTTGACTGGACGGTATTCACATACGTTGATGTACGCGTTAATTATATTGAACTGATCAAAAGAAGTGTTAATATCTTGTTTGTTTTACAATATTTTTACACGAAACTAAAAAATCTAAGAGATCAATAAATACTTGATATTAAAATATAAAATTTGCAGTACATAGAAATGTTTTTCTTCAAAAAAAAGTTGACCGGACGGAATTCACATTCGCCAATATATATGCTTTAAATATATTGAAATGGTCGACACAAATGTTAATATCTATATAAATCAACGATTTATTTACTTAACCCAGTAAATCTGGTTGATACCAGACAAATATGTAATTATTTAAGTCAAGCTTTTGAACTTCGTAATAAAAATCTAATGTCAGTTGGTCTACCATAAGTATAATACTCTGTAATACATGTACGGTGATATTATATATATAATTAGTACTTGAAATGTTTTCTTTATGTTGTATTTGCATAAATTGTCATGTTTAATGTGTTTGACTGTATCTTGGAATACGCATTGTATCATATGTGCTTTGTCCAATAAAATATTTTGAATTTGAATTTGAATATCTCTTTTATTTTACCATATTTGTCCATGAAATTACGAAATTTTGGAGATTTATAAATATGTTATACAAAAATATTAAATCTATAGTAAACAAGATATTTTTGAGCAAATAAAGTTGACCGAACGGAATTCACATTTCCCGATATATGCTTTAAATATATTGTACAGATCGTCACATGTTAAATATCTAGCCATGAAATTAAGGAATCTGTGAGCTTTATAAATATAATAAAAACTTTGAGCCCAAAATGTTGACCTGAGTAAGTTCACCAGCACACTAGAAGACCAGGGGCCTGTTTATCGAAGCTCTCTTAGGATTAGGACCTGTCCTAAGACCAACTTAGGACACATCTTAGTCCTAAGTGGGTTTATCAAACATGTCTCAACTTAGGAACATCCTAGGAATTGTCCTAACTTTAGGATACCAATTTAGGTGTCTTAAGATGGTCTTAGGATGGTCCTAACTTTAGGATATATTCAATTTCGCCTTTTGATCATTTTCACACGTATTGTTGTTTTTACCAGTAGTAAAATAGTTGAAATACTCCGGATTTATATGAAATATGCACGAGATTTGTCTTTGGACTGTTAAATATTGAAACCTTGACACTTCGAATTCAACTCACTCAAAAACATGTAATGATTTTTACCAGATTATATATCTAGTTACAATTAGTTTGTTAAATTTTTATATAATACGTAGTTATTATTTTTGTCTTATGTTTTGTTTTATACAGTTTAAATGTACAAATATTATACAATAATCATTTATTATCTTTAATGTAACTACTAATTAGTTTCTAATTAACTATATTTGAAAAAACAAAATTATTGATAAAATATGATATCATATTGTATTTTTTCATATCTAATTTGTATTTTCTTTTTCCCCAATACTTAGGACATCGGTTAGGAGGTCCTAGCTAAGATATTCCTAAGATAGCTTCGATGTGCATGCTGAGACGTTTCGTAAGTCGGTCCTAACTTTATCCTAAATTCTGTCCTAAGAAATTCTTAGGACAGAACTTAGGACAGTTTCGATAAACAGGCCCCTGATATTTAAAATATTTATTAAGTACATGTAATTAAGATTACTATCTAATTTTGACACCTGTCGTAATCACCAATCAAGCCAATAATCATGTCATTTAAGTTTTCACACCTGAGACATCAAATACATTTAATTGAATTAACTTATATATAATCAGTTGGCAATTAGAATCCAATCAAAGATTACAGTGAATTGCATACACTTTTTATATTAAACAATACAAAATCTCAGATAAAACTAGATAGCTGACATGCATTAAATTAAAGTGAGATCACCAATCTCCCGGTATCAAATCATTTGAAAAAATAACAACAATGTATTGCAATATGACCTATAACATTGAAGGAGTAAACTTGTATTAAGTCGTGTTCTGACCCTTTATAATAGAAAATAAAGGAACATGGATTAACCTTGCACGGGCATCGAACACAACGTTACTTTAGTATAATACTGTCACTAACTAGTCTGTCACTATATTTAAATTCAGTCATAAAAAAAATCACCTTGTTATAGTCTTTCAGTTTTTCTTCGAAAGCATTCGAAGTTTGATTACTATTATATAGAATTCATTTCTACTGTATCTAGGGGCTTAACTAGATTCTTTTAAAAGTGAGGCAAAATATATTCGCCATTCGGTGAGGGATCTGGCGGCCGTTCAAGACCCCGGCCCAGAAGCTATGAAAAATATTACGCAAAATCGTGAATCCTGAGAGTTTCGCGGACTCTTAGGAGGCACACTTATTTGAGTGTCCCTACCCTTGGAACCTCAGCCTCCAAAAACACCAGTCAAGTAATAGACATCAGCCAAGTTGAAAACACCAGCCAAGTTGAAAACACCTTCAAAACAGAAGGCTGCATGTATCAACACCAAAATCTACTAAGATTGAGATATGCTGCTAATGACATTGAAAAAATGCTAATGAAAAAAAAGAGTCATTAACACTTGTGTAGATCCTGTTAATATATTTAAAACCAGACACATAAATTACAACTATAGACTCTATTAGATTTGCGAATCTCTTGTATCATATGACACAATGTCTCTGTTAAATTACATCGGCGAATGTGAATTCAGTCCGGTCAACTTTATTTTGAAGAAAAACATTTTTTTTCCAAAAAGTTTATATTTTCATGTATTTATTGACGTCACAGATTTCTCAGTTTCATGACTTAAATCAGCTGCTTAAATATTGTTAATCCTTATTTTTTTTTATTAACATACATGTATAATCTACTTGTACATTAGCGAATGTGAACACCGTCCGGTTAATTTTTTTGGCAGAAAAACATTTTTGTTTATCATGAAGTTTACATTTTCGTATAATATATTTATTAATCTCATAGACGAATATTGTAAAACAAAGGAGAAATTAACACTTGCGTTGATCATTTCAATATATATTTAAAGCGTATATCTGCGTATGTGAATACCGTCCGGTCAACTTTATTTGCTCAAAAATATTTTTTTCACTTATTTTGTTTGATTTTCATAAGATATACTTTAATATCTTTAAGGTCTACAAATTTTAAACAAATCTACTAAATAACAAAAAAGTTATGACTATTTATATGTCGTCCGGTCAACCGTCCTGTCACTATCCGGGCAATCGTCCTGTCATTAGTGCAACCCAAGATTCTGATCAGAAATCTGGATCTCAAAAGTGCTTTCATAATAACAATATAAAATTTACGTTCTTCCAAATGCCATCACTGTCTTTGAAAATGTAAACATAATTGGGAGGTCTTTTATGCCAATTTTTAGCATTGAAATAGCCAGACCATATACAAATTTCCAGGTGGTCCACAGGACTACTGATTAACCATGTTTTGGTAGTCCTCCTAGATTTTAGGGGGGCACCGGACTACCGGACTACCGTTAGTGTCGAACCCTGCAAGCCCAGCATGAAATTATTATTTCCCATATGTAAGATAACTATGAGGATATATAAAATAAACACTTTATCATATTGGCATATCAATACCGGAAATCTAACTTTCATCGATCAAAAATATTTTTTATGAGATTTAAAATATAAAAAATTGTACAGCTTAGGTTATTAAAGATTAAATAGGTATAACCCTGCATGCGGTTGTAGTTCTGTGACTGCTATTAAAGTAATATCAGATTTGGCGTTATTCAATATATTCTCTAGATCATATCAGTAGTCAAACCTACCCGATGGGGATCTTTCCATGTCTTGATTTGGACAATGGTTGTTTTATTTCGTTGGACACTTAAATTCGTGGATAAAGTCATCCACGAAAACCACGAAAATTGGTACCCCACGAATAAAAGTACTTTCACAGTAACATACATTTACATTTATGTACAATATGCTGTAAACATCTTTATCGCTATTTTGCGCATTTTTCCTTTGATCTATTTTTGTGATAATTTTTCATATCATGCTACTCGCTTGAGATGAACAATTGTTGTTATAAACTAAGGAGGCATGTGGCATTGCTAATGAAATAGACATGAAATCAACAACATTGTCATAGGTAAAATAGCGATAAACAGATTATGATTGGTCATCTGAACTCGATTGCTTTTCACGCTTTTGCCGTACCAGCTCAAGCGACAAAATCAATCTGGTTGAGATGATCAATGATAATCTATAAATAACAATTTCTCTCTGCTAAAATGAAAGTGGATATCCAGAAAACCTCTCATATTATCGTATCGAAAGAAAGTTGACTAAGTGGAAGGACAGCTGACGGGACATTCCTATAGATCATAGGTCGACTTTGGCAAAACAAACAATAGCCATGTAAAAGAAGGTTCAGTTATCTTAACTAAAGGCTCTAAAGAGCCTGTGTCACTCACCTTGGTCTATGTGAATATTAAACAAAGGACACAAATGGATTTATGATAAAATTGTGTTTTGGTGATGGATCTTACTTTACTGAACATTCTTGCTGCTTACAATTATCTCTCCCTACGATGAACTTGGCACAGCAGTTACAGTGGAAAAAGTAAGTAAAAATTTACAATTTTTTTTGAAAATTGTTAAAAATTAACTATAAAGGGCAATAACTCCTTAGGGGTCAATTGATCATTTTGGACATGTTGACTTATTTTTAGGTCTTACTTTGCTGTACATTATTGCTGTTTACAGTTTATCTCTTTCTATAATAATATTCAAGATAATAACCAACTAGAGGCTCTAAAGAGCCTGTGTCGCTCACCTTGGTCTATGTGAATATTAAACAAAGGAAGCAGATGGATTCATGACAAAATTATGTTTTGGTGATGGTGATGTGTTTGTACATCTTACTTTACTGAACAGTCTTGCTGCTTACAATTATCTCTATCTATAATGAACTTGGCCCAGTAGTTTCAGTGGAAAATGTTAATAAAAATTTACAAATTTTATGAAAATTGTTAACAAGAGTGCACACACTGAAATATCTCGCCTTCTATACTAATAATTGATATTATGTTGATAGTCCTAAGTATAAAGCTAAACTTTATTACAACTGTCACATAAACTTAACATTAACCAAGATAACTAAACAAACTTAAACTAAAGTTATAGTGCGAAAACCAAGAAAATGCTTATTTGGACCCTTTTTGGCCTCGAATTCCTAAAATGTTGGAACCAAAACTCCCAAAACCAATCCAATACCTTCCTTTTGTTGTCATAAACCTTGTGTTAAAATTTCAAAGATTTCTATTCACTTTTACTAAAGTTAGAGTGCGAAAACTAAAAGTATTCGGACGACGATGATGACGCAGACGACGACGCCAACGTGATACCAATATACGACCAAAAACTTTTCAATTTTTGCGGTCGTATAAAAACTGCAAAATTTCCTTAAAATTACTAATTCTTGGGCAGCAATCCAACAAGAGGGTGTCTGTTTTGTCTGAAATTTTCAGGGCAGATAGATCTTGACCTGATAAACAATTTATCCCTGTCAGATTTGCTCTAAATACTTTGGTTTCAGAGATATAAGCCAAAATCTACATTTTGCCCCTATGTTCTATTTCTAGCCATGGCAGCCATTTTGGATGGTTGCCAGGGACACGCCACACATTTTTAAACTAGAAACCCCAATGATGATTTTGGCCAAGTTTGGATTAATTTGGCCCAGTAGTTGCAGAGAAGAAGATTTTTGTAAAAGATAACTAAGATTTACAAAAAATGGTTAAAATAACTCCTAAAGGGGTCAACTGACCATTTCGGTCATGTTGACCTTTTTGTAGATCTTACTTTGCTGAACATTATTGCTGTTTACAGTTTATCTCTATCTATAATAGTATTCAAGATAATAATCAACAAGAATGTGTCCATAGTACACGGATGCCCCACTCGCACTAAAATGACTATCATTTTCTATATTCAGTGGATCATGAAATTGGGGTCAAAACTTTAATTTGGAATTAAAATCATATCATAGGGAACATGTGTACTAAGTTTTAAGTTGATGTAACTTTAACTTCATCAAAAACTACCTTGACCAAAAACTTTAACCTGAACTTCGCACTATCATTTTCTATGTTCAGTGGACCATGAAATTGGGGTCAAAACTATCATTTGACATTAAAATTAGAAAGATCATATCATGGGGAACATGTGTACTAAGTTTCAAGTTGATTGGACTTCAACTTCATCAAAAACTACCTTGACCAAAAACTTTAACCTGAAGCGAAAGGACGCACGGATGGACGAAGGAATGGAGGCACAGACCAGAAAACATAATGCCCCTCTATTATTGTAGGTGGGGCATAAAAACCACAAAATTTCCTTTAAATTACCAATTGGGGGGCAGCATCCCAACAACCGGTTGTCCAATTCATCTGAAAATTTCAGAGCAGATAGATCATCACTTGATAAACAATTTTACCACATGTCAGATTTGCTCTAAATGCTTTGGTTTCAGAGTTATAAGCCAAAATCTACATTTTACCCCTATGCTCTTTTTTTAGGCATGGTGGCAATCTTGGTTGGTTGGCCTGATCACCGGACACTTTTTTTAAACTAGATACCCTAATGATGATTGTGGCCAAGTTTGGTTAAATTTGGCCCAAGTAGTTTCACAGGGGAAGATTTTTGTAAAAGTTAACGACGACGGACGCCAAGTGATGAGAAAAGCTCACTTGGGCCTGGTGAGCTAAAAATAGCAATGCCAAAATGTAAACAAAACAGCTGACTCGTAAAATTACTACTATACATTATTGACAACACCAGATCCATTACGATTACTAAATCGTAACGGTACATACTACATTGAAATATGAATATCTTGTTGCATTGTACATACTACATTTAAATATGAATATCTTGTTGCATTGTACATACTACATTTAAATATGAATATCTTGTTGCATTGTACATACTACATTCAACTATGAATATCTTGTTTCATTGTTCATACTACATTAAAATATGAATATCTTGTTGCATTGAACATATACTACACATTAAACTATGAATATCTTGTTGCACTGTACATACTACATTAAAATATGAATATCTTGTTGCATTATACATACATCAAAATATGAATATCTTGTTGCATTGTACATACTACATTAAAATATGATTAAGGTGTGTAATTTACCTTTAATTTTTTAAGATCTTCTTCAATATTTACTGTGATATCAGGATGATGAGATGTATAATAATCTATAAGTTTTTGATACCTGAAATAAAAATTGAACCCATATAAAGGGGCAAAACTCTTGAGAGGTGAACGCCTCATAACCCACATTTTGTCTACATGATGTTGTTCTTGTCATTTTGTATGAGTTTCCTAAAACTTGGATGTGACAATAGTGGAATGACCAAGCCAACAAATTTTAAAATCTAAATAGCATATTTATTTATTGTCATAAAAATTCATATTAGCATTGTGTGAGTGTTGCATGGCAATACATAGTCCACTACTGTTAAACCTTTTTTGAAAAAGAACAAAATTCTAACTTAATCTATAACTTGTCATGGTGTAAACTATTTAACAAATATCAAGTCAATATCTTCTCTCTGTGATTAATGTAAGATATAACTCTGGATAATTTTCCCAACATTCTATTATTATAGGAAGATAATGTAATTTAGTTTTCATGTATAGCCTTTTTCAAAAAAGTAAAAAATGTTTTATGCAGGTTCCCATTATAATTTGTCACTGAAGCAGTTGGCATAAGTTTGAATAAAGTGGTAGCTATATTGTTCTGTTTTTGTGTTTGTGTTTGTGCATATGTGTGTTTGTGTTAGGGGGGTGTTACACTTCTTTAATGTATTTGTCTTAAGGGATCAAGTAATGCAGATAAATTGAATCGCAATTTCCTGTTGATATGCAAATCTACATAGTATGTCCTTATTATCTAAAAAGGTTTCACGAAATTCTGTTGTGAGGTTTGAGAGTTGTTGTGATGACAAGAAACAGGACTGATGGACTGATAGGTCAAAAATATTATACCCTCCACAACTTTGTTACGTGGGGTATAATAAATGAACTTCCTTTGTTACTTTTAGTCATATATAAATTGGTGAAATATGTGTTGTCAATCAAAGTTTTTAAATCATTTGTCACTTGTGGTGGTTTTAGCTTAGCTCTTTTTACATACTTACTTGTCTGAAAAAAGTGTAAAATCACCCAATAAATCACACATTCGCAAACCATTTCTAGTTGCCTGAAAAGATATTATGACAATAAATTATTCCACTTCATTCAAGAAATACAACTATTTGAGCTTTTGATACTTGTTCTTAGGTCAAACTCTTCAGTTTTGTTATATGAGCATTTGGAGTATAGAATTATTACATCAAGTTTTGTGATTAAATTAGTTCCTGAATTACTCTATAAATAAAATCTAATATCCATACTTGCATTAAGATGTAATACCACCATTGATTTTCCCCTATTAGTCTTTGTTAAATTTGCACTTTTCAAATTTTTTTTAGAATTTATCTTTGTTTAAAATGAAGAAATACTTGGCATGAGTAAAGTTTTATCCTGTCCAGTACTATAGAAAAAATATCACATAACATTGCATTGCATATAAGAAAATAACCATCACTGGAAGCTAACCAATCAAATTTCTCCCCTTATTTTACCTGTGTACAAGGTTTAGTCACCATGTAACCTCAAGATTACAAAATATTCTATAGAAATCCCAAATAAAACCAGATGCTCCGCAGGGCGTAGCTTTATACGACCGCAGAGGTTGAACCCTGAACGGTTAGGGCAAGTATGGACACAACATTCAAGCTGGATTCAGCTCTAAATTTGGATTGTGATTAAATAGTTGACACAGCATAGGTTTCTGACACAGAATGAATGTGTTCTAATGAACTTAAAATTTTTGTTTCTCTTAAGAGCAATTCACTATGCTGTTGAATATTAATCCTCTCAAAAAAATGTTTGAAGAAATTTTCTTTTTTATTTATGAAATTTCAAATGAGAAAAATTGAACCCAATTTTTTTAATCACATCCCCCTTTCCCTTATTCCAAAACTAATCTCAATTAAAATTTCTAATGGAGTTTGCAACAATAACTACTCATTTAAATACATCATAAAATATTAAGATGTAAAAAAAACTGCTTGTTATCACTGAATGGTAAAGATTATTTTAATTTATCAGTTGGTAGTAAAAAGTGAATATACATTGTATATTGTATATAACAAAGATTTAAGTTGATTCTGGACAAAGAAAGATAACTCCAATTAAAAAAAAATCTTGCTATTGCACAATATTTTGCAATTAGATATTTCTTGCTTACTATTCTGGACAAAGAAAGATAACTCTAATTAAAAAAAAATTTGATATTTCACAATATTGTGCAATTAGATATTTCTTGCCATTGCGCAATACTGTGCAATTGAAAAGACTTGCTATTGCACAATACTTAATATAATAATTTTAGATCCTGATTTGGACCAACTTGAAAACTGGGTCCATAATAAAAAATCTAAGTACATTTTTGGATTCAGCATATCAAAGAACTTCAAGATTTCAATTTTTGTTAAAATCAGACTAAGTTTAATTTGGACCCTTTGGACTTTAAGTGTAGACCAATTTGAAAACAGGACCAAAAATGGAGAATCTACATACACAGTTAGATTTGGTATATGAAAGAACCCCATTTATTCAATTTTTGATGAAATCAAACAAAGTTTAATTTTGGACCCCGATTTGGACCAACTTGAAAACTGGGCCAATAATCAAGAATCTAAGTACATTTTTAGATTCAGCATATCAAAGAACCTAACTGATTCATTTTTTGTCAAAATCAAACTAAGTTTAATTTTGGACCCTTTGGACCTTAATGTAGACCAATTTGAAAACGGGACCAAAAGTTAAGAATCTACATACACAGTCATGACAGTTAGATTCAGCATATCAAAGAACCCCAATTATTCAATTTTGATGAAATCAAACAAAAGTTTAATTTTGGACCCTTTGGGCCCCTTATTATGTTGGGACCAAAACTCCCAAAATCAAACCCAACCTTTCTTTTATGGTCATAAACCTTGTGATTAAATTTCATAGATTTCTATTTACTTATACTAACGTTATGGTGCGAAAACCAAGAAAAATGCTTATTTGGGTCCCTTTTTGGCCCCTAATTCCTAAACTGTTGGGACCTAAACTCCCAAAATCAATACCAACCTTCCTTTTGTAGTCATTAACATTGTGTTTAAATTTCATTGATTTCTATTTACTTAAACTAATGTTATTGTGCGAAAACCAAGAATAATGCTTATTTGGGCCCCTTTTTGGCCCCTAATTCCTAAACTGCTGAGAACAAAACTCCCAAAATCAATCCCAACCGTTCTTTTGTGGTCATAAACCTTATGTCAAAATTTCATAGATTTCTATTAACTTAAACTAAAGTTATAGTGCGAAAACCAAGAAAATGCTTATTTGGGCCCTTTTTGGCCCCTAATTCCTAAAATGTTGGGACCAAAACTCCCAAAATCAATACCAACCTTCCTTTTGTGGTCATAAACCTTGTGTTAAAATTTCATAGATTTCCATTCACTTTTACTAAAGTTGGACGACGGACGACGACGCCGACGCCAACGTGATAGCAATATACGACGAAAATTTTTTCAAAATTTGCGGTCGTATAAAAATTATGGTGCTTTGAAATACCCAAGACATATGTTTATGACACAGAAATCTTTTACTGCAATAAAATGTAGGATAAATTACCTACAACTGTCATTTTTGCTCATACCCGTGATAGAAAAATCCATTGCATTTTGAAAGACAATTCCAGACAAACAGTTGAGAACCCAGATGATTTATTTAAACTGGGTGTGGACTCCGTTGATTACTGCTCTCTTGGAATTAGGAATCTTGAATAGGTCAGGCAGGGAAGACGCAATTCTCAACATGGAGTAAATGGCGTACATGTTAATTCAGTCAAGGAGGGAAATTCATCAAACCCTGTTTCTAGTCGGGTTATTGTTACAGCTCATTCTAGTTTTGTAAATAGTGATAATGGCGTACATGTTAATTCAGTCAAGGAGGGAAATTCATCAAACCGTGTTTCTAGTCAGATTATTGTTACAGCTCATTCTAGTTTTGTAAATAGTGATAATGGCGTACATGTTAATTCAGTCAAGGAGGGAAATTCATCAAACCGTGTTTCTAGTCAGGTTATTGTTACAGCTCATTCTAGTTTTGTAAATAGTGATAATGGAGAAAATTCTATTGATGCAAGTGTGCAGAATACAAAAAGTGAATCTGTGAAATCAAATAGCTGCGATTCTGTTAAAGTTCTAGCTTTAAATGTGTGTGATCTAAAAAGCAAATTAAAATCTCCTGAATTGGAGGTGTTGTGTAATAATTATGATATCCTATGTTTCAGTGAGTCAAAGCTTGATCAATATGATGTGATTAATATCAAGCATTTTAAATCATTGCCGCCTCTAAATCGTAAAAATGCAAAACGTAAATCTGGGGGTATTATTGTGTTTGTTCGTGATTATCTATTTGAAAATGTTGAAGTGTTGAATAGTTCAAATGAAAATGTTTTGTGGTTCATACTTGATAATAATGTATTTGACTATGCTACTTTATTTGGGGCTGTTTATATACCGCCTGAGAGTAGTAATTATAGTAATATTGACATTTTCGATGTATTAGAAAGAGACATAATTAAATACACAGCAGAGACGAGATGTAAAGTGTGCCTGCTTGGAGACTTTAATGCGCATACAGGAACTAAGACTGATTTTACTGAAATTAATGATTATGTTCTTAATTCTGTACAATTAGAGGATGTTATTAACTCTGTAAATTTAGAAACTTTAGGTATTGATGTATCACGTAATAGTTTAGATTTGTCAGTTAATAATTATGGAAACAGACTATTGCAATTGTGTCAAAATATTGAATTACTGATTGTTAATGATAGACTAGGTAAAGACAAAGGTATAGGTGCTTTAACTTGTAAAAACACCACTATTGTTGATTACTGTATTTTATCACCTGAACTTTTTCCTTATATATCAGAATTTGAAGTATTACCATTTGACCCAATGATAAGTGATGTTCACAATGCCTTGCATGTTAAAATATTGTGTAAATTGATTGATGTTAATAAATGTATGAACTCTGGTGAACCCAGTACTATTGTAAAAGCAGTCTGGGATAGCAAAAATCTTCAGTCTTTTAATGATTGTTTGAATGATGAAAATATTGTATGTTTGAATGATAAATTGGATGCCATTGATATTGCAAGAGTAAGTAAAGATTCAATTAACAGTTTAATTGAAGAATGTAATAATATTATTATACAAGCTGCTTCTGAATGTGGTATGTTAAAAGAAAAAAATATTGTAAACAATAATTGTAATAGGAATATTAAAAATTGTAAGGTTAAAAAACCATGGTTTAATCAAGAGTGTTATACTAAAAGGAAAGATTATCATAAAGCCAAAAGTTACAATTGGCGGGTAAAATCTGTAGAGAGCAAGAATAATTTGATTAGATGTAGTAAAGCGTATAAAAAAGTTTGTAATTTACAATATAATGAATATAGAAAAAACTTCATTAAGAAGTTAAGAAATCTTAGTCAAAGTGATCCTAAATCTTATTGGTCATAACTTAACAAATCAAGTAATACAAAGACAAATGTACTAGAGAAGATATCACTTGAATGTTTTCATGAACATTTTAAGAAATTGAGTAATGTACAACATGATCAGAATGGTGATTTTACAGATGATATTGATTGTAATGCTGTAACTAATTTGAATTTTGAACTGAATTCTGTCATTACTGTAGACGAGGTTGTCAAAGCAATTAAGTCATTGAAAAATAATAAATCAAGTGGTACAGATTTGATATTAAATGAATTTTTGAAAAATTCATGTCAGAAAATGATTGATATATATGTAAAAATGTTTAACATTGTTTTTAAATCTGGAAAAATTCCTGACCTATGGTCAGTTGGTATTATATGTCCAATTTATAAGGGTAAAGGTGACATGGCCGACCCTGATAATTATAGGGGTATAACTATTCTGAGCTGTTATGGTAAACTTTTTACAACTGTATTGAATAACAGATTAAATTGTTACTTAGAAAATATGAATGTTCTCTGCGAAGAACAGGCAGGTTTTAGGAAAAATTATGGTA
Source organism: Mytilus edulis (assembly GCF_963676685.1). NCBI lineage: Eukaryota > Metazoa > Mollusca > Bivalvia > Mytilida > Mytilidae > Mytilus > Mytilus edulis. The sequence goes on from NC_092346.1 coordinate 22,566,517, forward strand.
CTTATGATCACATTTTTAATCTTCAATGCTTAGTTGAGCTATATTTGTATCGTAAAAAACCATTGTATTGTGCATTTGTTGATTACCGTAAGGCATTTGACTCTGTTAATAGAACAGCATTATGGCGTAAATTGTTGCAAAACTGTGTTGATGGAAATATGTTTGTTATTATACATGCTATGTATGAAAATGCTAAATCCTGTGTTAGGCAAGGTTATAAGTTATCTGAATATTTTAAAAGTAATATTGGTGTTCGTCAAGGTGAAAATCTGTCTCCTGTACTCTTTTCACTGTTTTTAAATGACCTGGTAGAGTTTATTTCCAAAGCTTATGATGGTCTATCTGATGTATGTGATGCAACTCACCTAGTACTTGTTACTGATGAAATTTCTGTTTATTTAAGATTATACTTGTTGTTATATGCTGATGACACTGTTATTTTAGCTGAATCCAAGGTAGAATTACAAACTGCTCTTAACGCAATGTACTTGTATTGTAAGACATGGAATTTAGAAATTAATGCTTCAAAGACAAAAGTTGTTATATTTAATAAACGTAAAATTATTGACAAACCTGTATTTACTTTAAATGGTGAAATTTTAAATGTTGTAGATGACTTTGTGTATTTAGGTATAATTTTTATGTCAAATGGATCTTTTTCCAAAAACAGAATTAAATTGTTGGATCAGGGTAGAAAAGCAATGTATAGCATGTTGAGAAAATGTAGATCCTTAGGTTTACCTATTGATATCCAACTTAAAATGTTTGATACTATGGTTTCTCCAATTCTACTTTATGGTTGTGAAGTGTGGGGTTATGAGAATAATGCTGCTGTTGAATCTTTGTTTTTACAATTTTACAAAATTATACTTGGTGTTAAAAAATCTACTCCTAATTGTATTTTATATGGAGAATTAGGTAGATATCCTACTGACATATTTATAAAGAGCAGAATGATAGGTATGTGGAAAAGGCTCGTATGTAATAAACAAGACAAGATATCTGCTATGTTGTACAAATTGTTGTTTAATATGCATAAGAAAGATTTTTTCCATTCTAAGTGGATAACATATATTGAAAATATCTTAAATGATTGTGGTTTTTCTGAATATTGGATTGCACAAAATGTACCAAAATGTATAAATTTATCAAAACTTGTTAAACAGAGATTATGTGATCAATTTAAGCAGAATTGGTATACAACTATTTTTAACTCACCAAAATGTCTTAACTACAGAATTTTTAAATATAATCATGGTTTAGAATTTTATTTACTTAATTTACCAGATGATTTGAAAAAAGCCTTATGCAATTTTAGATGTCTAAATCATCGACTCCCTATTGAAAGGGGTCGCTTTTGGGGTATAGAACGTGACGACAGAATTTGTGACATTTTTAACAAAAACCAATTAGGTGATGAATATCATTATTTATTTAATTGTACTTTTTTCAATAATGAAAGGAAATCTTTATTACCTTGTAATCTTATTACCAATCATAATACATGTACTGACAAATTTTATGAATTATTTAATTCTGACTCTTACAATGGTGTTCTTAAAATTGCAAAATTTTGTAAAATTGTACTATCTGTTGTTAATTAAACTAATATTGTTTCAACCATTAATATGTCCATTTGAAGTTTACTGTCTTCCTTTAAATGCATTACTTTTTCAAATGTATATATGTTAATGAATGTTTATAATGTTCACTGCATTACTTTGATACTTTGTTATTTGTTATATTATGAATATTTATGTAGTATTTGTTATTGTTCACATACCCCTGTTGGGGTCTTTGAGAAATAAACTAGAGGCTCTCAAGAGCCTGTATCGCTCACCTGATTCTACTTGGGTTTTTGAAATCATATAAAAAAATATAAAATTTGGCTAAAAGTGACAACACAACCTCATTTATAAGGAAAGGAACATGTTTAATTTCATTCAAAAGTCCCCCACTGGCGGCCATCTTGGATGACGGATCGGCTACAAAGTAACAACACTTGGTCAGCACCTCATAAGGAACATTCATGCCATGTTTGGTTTTATTCCATTCAGTGGTTCTCTAAAAGAAGTCATTTGTATGCATTTCCCATAGGGTCATATGTTAAACTAAGTCCCCTGCTGGCGGCCATCTTGGATGATGGATCGGCTACAAAGTAACAACACTTGGTCAGCACCTCATAAGGAACATTCATGCAATGTTTGGTTTTATTCCATTCAGTGGTTCTCTAAAAGAAGTCATTTGTATGCATTTCCCATAGGGTCCTATGTTAAACTAAGTCCCACGCTGGCGGCCATCTTGGATGATGGATCGGCTACAAAGTAACATCACTTGGTCAGCACCACATAAGGAACATTCATGCCATGTTTGGTTTCATTCCATTCAGTGGTTGAGTTATATGTCTCACTAGAAGAAGTGATTTGTATGCATTTCCAATAGGGTCCTATGTTAAACTAAGTCCCCCGCTGGCGGCCTTCTTGGATGATGGATCGGCTACAAAGTAACAACACTTGGTCAGCACCCCATAAGGATAATTCATGCTATGTTTGGTTTTATTCCATTCAGTGGTTCTCTAAAAGAAGTCATTTGTATGCATTTCCCATAGGGTCCTATGTTAAACTAAGTCCCCCGGCTGGCGGCCATCTTGGATGATGGATCGGCAACAAAGTAACAACACTTGGTCAGCACCTCATAAGGAACATTCATGCCATGTTTGGTTTCATTCCATTCAGTGGTTCTCTAAAAGAAGTCATTTGTATGCATTTCCCATAGCGTCCTATGTTAAACTAAGTCCCCTGCTGGCGGCCATCTTGGATGATGGATCGGCTACAAAGTAACAACACTTGGTCAGCACCTCATAAGGAACATTCATGCCATGTTTGGTTCCATTCCATTCAGTGGTTCTCTAGAAGAAGTTCAAAATGTAAATTGTTAACGACGACGACGCCGGACGCCAAGTGGTGAGAAAAGCTCACTTGGCCCTTCGGGCCAGGTGAGCTAAAAACTTGAAACTTGAAACTTGTCAAATTCAAGGGAATATTTTTTGGACCTATTTTCGTATACAACCAGATGTTAAGTACCATGATTTGGTGGTATTACACCTTAAATAACCTCTATGCTTTATCTTTAGTCATGTTGGTGGTTGGCAGTATGAATCATCAGACACAGTTTTGTTGTGAAACCTTTGCGTCCTAAAACACCAAAGGCTATTTCTAAAAGTATATGGCAACCTTTGCTGCTTAGGAACTTGTGAATGTGGCGAGTGAAGTTTATCTATCAAGTTGAAGTATTTTGACAGTTGCTAGGCCTTCAAATTCATTTATACGATTGGCAAACTAAAACATTATTATGACAACTTCAATATTTCAGTGTGTTGAAACTGTTTATATAAATACAATCCCCATCATACTTGCTTTACATTCTTGATATCAATAAATGTTTATGCAAAGAAAGGGGGAGGATTGATAAAAAAATATTTTTCTTTATATTTTATCTTCCTCGATCCATGAATGCTTTTTTAATCAAAATTTGGGATTGACATTATATTTCTTGTTCAGATTTTGAAAGCAATATTTTGTATACCACTCTGAATGTTCAACAAGTTTGGTCAGAATGCAAATTATGATATAAATTTCAAGATAGAAATGATTTTAGCCAAATTAGGGCTAAAATTAGGGCTAAATAATTAAAACAAGACAAACTAGAGACTCTTAAGAGCCTGTGTCACTCACCTTGGTCTATGTGCATATTAAACAAGGCACACAGATGAATTCATGACAAAATTGTGTTTTGGTGATGGTGATTTGTTTGTAAATCTTACTTTACTGAACATTCTTGCTGCTTAAAATTATTTCTATCTATAATGAACTTGGCCTAGTAGTTAAAGTGGAAAAAAACAAACATTCACAAAATTTATGAAAACTATTGAAAATTAACAAATGGCAATAACTCCTTAAGGGGTCAATTGATCATTTTGATAGATAGACTTATTTGTAGGTCTTACTTTGCCGAACATTATTGCTGTTTACAGTTTATCTCTATTTTTAATAATACTAGAACACACCCGCGAAATTGCAGGCATATACAGCTTGTGAACTGTCGTAGGATGATTTTTTGTAAAAGATGTTATGTATGGAGAATTTCATAAAAGATATCAAAAGCCCTTTTTCCAAAGTCCGATATTTGTTTCCTTTCTGTTTATTTAATTATTTTCGTGTTTTCTGGCCTTAGACCACAATTATTATTCTCCTTTGCTACAATGCATCTTTTGGTTAAAGTCAAATTGAATTAAAATTTTGAACCGCTTCAAACATGAAATAAATGTAACTGCTTATATATAGACCATTATTAGTCTAATAAAATATGCTTCTAGGACAATCCATCAGTGCTTTTTCTTTTGAAAGCCTTATTAACATATCAATGGTAGGATATGAATCTTGTATAAATGACTAAGACCGACTAAGTCTAATTTGAGGGGTGGTCGGAGGGGTCCTGATCCCAAAATCCCGGTTTTAGAAACATGAAATCCCTAGATGCAGAATTTAAAGAAATTCATATCCCGAAATTGAAAAATATATATTCCCAGATCCCGTAAGGATCAATTCCCAAATCCAGAGCATAACAAGAATGTGTCCTCAGTACACGAATGCCCCACTCGCACTATCATTTTCTATGTTCAGTGGACCGTGAAATTGGGGTAAAATCTCTAATTTGGCATTAAAATTAGAAAGATCATATCATAGGGAACATGTGTACCAAGTTTGAAGTCGATTGGACTTCAACTTCATCAAAAACTACCTCGACCAAAAACTTTAACCTGAAGCGGGACAGACGGACGAACGAACGAACGGACGGACGGACGAACGAACGGACGCACAGACCAGAAAACATAATGCCCCTCTACTATCGTAGGTGGGGCATAAAAAACCCGATCCCGACGTCCTATAAAAGGTCCTGCCTACCTCTAATCTCTACCCTACTTTCATTTTTGCCAAACACTTCTTTCACTTTCAACAATAAATGTTTATGCCCTATTTATGGGAATTATGTTTTCTAGTCTGTGCATCCGTGTGTTCGTTGTTCGTTCGTTCGTCCATCCATCTGTTCGCTTCAGGTTAAAGTTTTTGGTCGAGGTAGTATTTGATAAAGTTGAAGTCTAATCAACTCGGAACTTAGAAAATATAGTGCTGATGTGGCATCCTTGTACTATGGACACATTCTTGTTTCCACATGTTTTACTTATTTTAATATATATGCAACTGGTATGACCCCTAAAAATAGTAAACATTTCAAAGAAAACAGTAGACAGAATACAGAGAGTCTCTATATATCAAAGTAGTATAATCATAGTTTACATGTAGATAAACGAGAACCAGATGCTCCGCAGGGCGCAGCTTTATACGACCGCAGAGTTTGAATCCTGAACGGTTGGGGCAAGTATGGACAAAACATTCAAGCGTGATACAGCTCTGAATTTGGATTGTGATCAAATTTTTGACATTACATGGGTTTTTTTACACAAAACAAATGTCAAGATTTTACAAATCAATTAAAGATTTCTTCTTCAAACTTTATATTTAAATCTAAAATTAAATAGTTGACACAGCATAGGTTTCTGACACAGAATGAATGTGGTCTTATGAACTTAAAAATTTGTTTTTGCCTTTGAGCAATTCACTATGCTGTTGAATATTAATCCTCTCAAAAAAATATTTGAAGAAATTTTCTTTTTATTTATGAAATCTGAAATGAGAAAAATTTACCCCCCCCTTTTTTTTCACATCCCTTTTTCCCTTTTTCCAAAACTGATATCAATTCAAATTTCTACTGGAGTTTGCAACAATAACTACTCTTTTAAATACATCATAAAATATTTAAATGTAAAATAAAGTGCTTGTTATCACTGAATGGTAAAGATTGGTTGGTAGTAAAAGTGAATATACATTGTTTATTGTATAAAACAAAAATTCGTAAGGGTTCCGCAGAACCCAGTGTCTCGCCTACTTTTGCTGTTAATCACAGACTCAACAAAATGAGGAAAAAAATCAATAAAAATTTCCCTCTCAATACTGTCTTTTGATTGAAAGAAGCTTCCAAGTTTGGTAAAAAATCCAGGATAGTTTATGAATCTTATAAATGTTGTATAAACTTTAACTGCAGACTGTATGTAATGTTAACTGGAAGAAAAATTTGTAAGGGTTCCACGGAACCCAGTGTCTCGCCTACTTTTGCTGTTAATCGCAGACTCAACAAAAATGAGGAAAAACATCAATAAAAATTTCCCTCTCGATACTGTCTTTTGATTGAAAGAAGCTTCCAAGTTTGGTAAAAAATCCAGGATATTTTATGAATCTAATAAATGTTTTATAAACTTTAACTGCAGCCTGTATGTAATGTTAACTGGAAGAAAAACTAAGTCCATTTATAAGTAAAATACGGAAAAAGTGATTTTTTTTTACAAAATTTACTTCTGAATAATGTCTTATGATCAGAAACAAGCTTTTGTCTAAGTTTGGTAGAAATCAAGGATAGTTTAAGAACATTATAAAAATTTCAAAAATTTTAACCACAGAGTGAATGTTTTGTTTCTGGCAAAAAAACTAAGTCCATTTATAAGTAAAATACGGAAAAGTGGAAATTTAATTTTACAAAATTTTCTTCTTGATACTATCTTATGATCATAAACAAGCTTCTGTCCAAGTTTGGTACAAATCAAGGATAGTTTATGAAAGTTATTAAAATTTTAAAAACTTTAACCACAGAGTGAATGTAATGTTTCCTCGCAGAAAAACTAAGTCCATTTATAAGTAAAATACGAAAAAGTGGAAATTTATTTTTACAAAATATTCTTCTTGATACTATCTTATGATCATAAACAAGCTTCTGTCCAAGTTTGGTACAAATCAAGGATAGTTTATGAAAGTTATTAAAATTTTCAAAACTTTAACCACAGAGTGAATGTAATGTTTCCTCGCAGAAAAACAAAGTCCATTTATAAGTAAAATACGGAAAAAATGGAATTTTATTTTTACAAAATTTACTTCTGGATACTTTCTTATGATCATAAACAAGCTTCTGTCCAAGTTTGGTAGAAATTCAGTATAGTTTAAGAAAGTTATTAAAATTTCAAAAACTTTAACCACAGAGTGAATATTTGTGGACGCCGACGGAATGTAGGATCGCTTAGTCTCGCTTTTTCGACTAAAGTCGAAGGTTCGACAATAAAAACAAGAATGTGTCCAAAGTACACGGATGCCCCACTCGCACTATCCTTTTCCATGTTCCATGGAGCGTGAAATTAGGTAATAATCTAATTTGGCATTAAAATAAGAAAGATTATTCTATAGGGAACATATGTACTAAGTTTCAAGTTGATTGGACTGCAATTTTATCAAAAACTACCTTGACCAAAAACTTTAACCTGAAATTCCCACTTTCATTTTATATGTTCAGTGGACCATGAAATTGGGGTCAAAAGTCTAATTTGGCTTTAAAATTGTAAAGATCATATCATAAGCAACAAGTGTATTAAGTTTCATGTTGATTGGACTTCAGCTTCATCAAAAACTACCTTGACCAAAAACTTTAACCTGAAACTCCAACTTTCATTTTCTATGTTCAGTGGACCATAAAATTGGGGTCAAAAGTCTAATTTGGCTTTAAAATTAGAAAGATCATATCATAAGCAACAAGTGTACTAAGTTTCAAGTTGATTGGACTTGAACTTCATCAAAAACTACCTTGACCAAAAACTTTAACCTGAACGGACGCACAGACGGACGGACGAACGAACAAATGTAGCCACAGACCAGAAAACATAATGCCCCTCTACTATCGTTGGTGGGGCATAAAAACTTTATCAGCAACATTTTATATTGGCAAATTTCCAATGAAGTTATTTACATAAAGTTATTGGCAAATAAAAATAGAAAATGACATCATAGTCATGTCTGGCAAATGTCCAACATACATTATCTAAAAATATTTTAGATAAGATAAGGAAAAAAAGCTTCATCAGCAACATTTTATATTGGCAAATTTCCAATGAAGTTATTTACATAAAGTTATTGGCAAATAAAAATAGAAAATGACATCATAGTCATGTCTGGCAAATTTCCAACAAATATTATCAACTACTATTCAATACAAAGAAAGATAACTCCAATTGAAAATTAATTGCTATTGCACAATATTGTGCAATTAGATATTTCTTGCTATTGTGCAATACTGTGCAATTGAAAATTTCTTGCTATTGCACAATACTTGATATGGAATCCTGATTTGGACCAACTTGAAAACTGGGCCCATAATCAAAAATCAAAGTACATGTTTAGATAAACCATATCAAATAAGCCCAAGAATTTAATTTTTGTTAAAATCAAACTTAGTTTAATTTTGGACCCTTTGGACCTTAATGTAGACCAATTTGAAAACTGGACTAAAAATTAAGAATCTACATACACAGTTAGATTTGGCATATCAAAGAACCCATTTATTCAATTTTTGATGAAATCAAACAAAGTTTAATTTTGGACCCCCATTTGGACCAACTTGAAAACTAGGCCAATAATTAAAAATCTAAGTACATTTTTAAATTCAGCATATCAAAGAACCCCAAGGATTCAATTTTTGTTAAAATTAAACTTAGTCTAATTTTGGACCCTTTGGACCTTAATGTAGACCAATTTGAAAACGGGACCAAAAATTAAGATTCTACAGTTAGATTCGGCATATCAAAGAACCCCAATTATTCAATTTTTGATGAAATCATACAAAGTTCAATTTTGGACCCTTTGGGCCCCTTATTCCTAAACTGTTGGGACCAAAACTCCCAAAATCAAACCCAACCTTCCTTTTATGGTCATAAACCTTGTGTTTAAATTTCATAGATTTCTATATACTTATACTAAAGTTATGGTGCAAAAACCAAAAATAATGCTTATTTGGGCCTTTTTTGGCCCCTAATTCCTAAACTGTTGTTACCTCAACTCCAAAAATCAATCCCAACCTTCCTTTTGTGGTAATAAACCTTGTGTTTAAATTTCATTGATTTCTTTTTACTTATACTAAAGCTATTGTGCGAAAACCAAGAATAATGCTTATTTGGGCCCTTTTTTGGCCCTTAATTCCTAAACTGTTGGAACCAAAACTCCAAAAATCAATCCGAACCGTCCTTTTGTGGTCATAAACCTTGTGTCAAAATTTCATAGATTTCTATTCACTTAAACTAAAGTTATAGTGCGAAAAGAAAATGCTTATTTGGGCCCTTTTTGGCCCCTAATTCCTAAAATGTTGGGACCAAAACTCCCAAAATCAAACCCAACCTTCCTTTTATGGTCATAAACCTTGTGTTTAAATTTCATAGATTTCTATTAACTTATACTAAAGTTATGGTGCAAAAACCAAAAATAATGCTTATTTGGGCCCCTTTTTGGCCCCTTATTCATAAACTGTTGTGACCTCAACTCCAACCAGATGCTCCGCAGGGCGCAGCTTTATACGACCGCAGAGGTTGAACCCTGAACGGTTGGGGCAAGTATGGACACAACATTCAAGCTTGATTCAGCTCTAAATTTGGATTGTGATTAAATAGTTGACACAGCATAGGTTTCTGACACAGAATGAATGTGGTCTAATGCACTTAACATTTTTGTTTTGCCTTTGAGCAATTCACTATGCTGTTGAATATTAATCCTCTCAAAAATATGTTTGAAGAAATTAACTTTTTATTTATGAAATCTGAAATTAGAAAAATTGCCCCCCCCCCCCCCCCACCCCATTTTTTTTCACATCCCCCTTTTCCTTTTTCCAAAACTGACCTCAATTCAAATTTCTAATGGAGTTTGCAACAATAACTACTCATTTAAATACATCATAAAATATTAAAATGTAACAAAAGATGCTTGTTATCATTGAATGGTAAAGATTGTTTTAATTCATCAGTTGGTAGTAAAAGTGAATATACATTGTATATTGTATAAAACAATGATTTATTAAGTTGACTCAACTACTATTCTGGACAAAGAAAGATAACTCCAATCAATTGAAAATTTCTTGCTATTGCACAATATTGTGCAATTAGATATTTCTGGCTATTGCGCAATACTGTGCAATTGAAAATATTTGCTATTGCACAATACTGTGCAATTGAAGATTTCTTGCTATTGCGCAATACTAAGCAATTGAAAATTTCTTGCTATTGCACAATACTGTGCAATTGAAGATTTCTTGCTATTGCTGAATACTGTGCAATTGAATATTTCTTGCTATTGCACAATACTTAATATAATAATTTTGAATCCTGAATTGAACCAACTTGAAAACTGGGCCGTAAACAAAAATCAAAGTACATGTTTAGATTCAGCATATCAAAAAAGCCCAAGAATTCAAATTTAGTTTAATTTTGGACCCTTTGGACTTTAATGTAGACTAATTTGAAAACGAGACCAAAAATAAAGAATCTACATACACAGTTAGATTAGGCATATCAAAGAACCCCTATTATTCAATTTTTGATGAAATCAAACAAAGTTTAATTTTGGACCCCGATTTGGACCAACTTGAAAACTGGGCCAATAATCAAAAATCTAAGTACATTTTTAGATTCAACATATTAAAGTACCCCAAGGATCAATTTTTGTTTAAATCAAACTAAGTTTAATTTAGGACCCTTTGGACCTTCATGTAGACCAATTTGAAAACGGGACCAAAAATTAAGAATCTACATACACAGTTAGATTTAGCATATCAAAGAACCCCAATTATTCAATTTTTGATGAAATCAAACAAAGTTCAATTTTGGACCCTTTGGGCTCCTTATTCCTAAACTGTTGGGATCAAAACTCCCAAAATCAAACCCAACCTTCCTTTTATGGTCATAAACCTTGTGTTTAAATTTCATAGATTTCTATTTACTTATACTTAAGTTATGGTGCGAAAACCAAGATTAATGCTTATTTGCACCCCTTTTTGGCCCCTAATTCCTCAACTATTGGGACTTCAACTCCCAAAATCAATCCCAACCTTCCTTTTGTGGTCATAAACCTTGTGTTTAAATTTCACTGATTTCTATTTACTTATACTAAAGTTATTGTGCGAAAACCAAGAATAATGCTTATTTTGGCCCTTTTTAGGCCCCTAATTCCTAAACTGTTCGAACCAAAACTCCCAAAATAAATCCCAACTTTCTTTATGTGGTCATAAACCTTGTGTCAAAATGTCATAGATTTCTATTCACTTAAACTAAAGTTATAGTGCGAAAACCAAGAAAATGCTTATTTGGGCCCTTTTTGGCCCCTAATTCCTAAAATGTTGGGACCAAAACTCCCAAAATCAATCCCAACCTTCCTTTTGTGGTCATAAACCTTGTGTCAAAATTTCATCGATTTCTATTCACGTTTACTAAAGTTAGAGTGCCAAAACTAAAAGTATTCGGACGACGACGACGCCAACGTGATAGCAATATACGACGAAAAAATTAAAATTTTTGCGGTCGTATAAAAATTAATCCCAACCTTCCTTTTGTGGTCATAAACCTTGTGTTTAAATTTCATTGATTTCTATTTACTTATACTAAAGTTATTGTGCGAAAACCAAGAATAATGCTTATTTGGGCCCTTTTTTGGCCCTTAATTCCTAAACTGTTCAGACCTCAACTCCCAAAATCAATCCCAACCGTCTTTTTGTGGTCATAAACCTTGTGTTTAAATTTCATTGATTTCTATTTACTTATACTAAAGTTATTGTGCGAAAACCAAGAATAATCCTTATTTGGGCCCTTTTTTGGCCCCTAATTCCTAAAATGTTGGGACCAAAACTCCCAAAATCAATCCCATCCTTCCTTTTGGGGTCATAAACCTTGTGTTAAAATTTCATTGATTTCTATTCACTTTTACTAAAGTGAGAGTGCGAAAACTAAAAGTATTCGGACGACGACGACGCCAACGTGATAGCAATATACGACCAAAAAATTTAAATTTTTGCGGTCGTATAAAAATAATTGTCCTCCCTAAGGAGGTATAATAGTTGTGGCTCTTGCGATCTAAACACCATGATTTGGAGAACGCTCTGATTGGCTTATTTATTTTTCATTTTTGTTATCTATCATACGATTGGTTGTACTTGTGCATGTTTCAAACCGGAAGTCTTATCTATGACTAAAAGTCAGTCTGGTGACGGAATCAATATCCAGACTCCTTTTTTGTCGTTTTTCTCCAAAAATAACTCAATCTGAATAATCATACAAAATGGATGACAAATGCGACTATGCATGTTACCTATAGAACACAGAGGCATGATGATTAATCTATTGTGGAAGGAAGAGAAGCGACACACAAAATGAGGTCTTCTTGTTTAATAGTATAGATTCAAGATAATAACCAAAAGTTGCTAAATTTCCTTAAAATTACCAATTCATGGGCAGCAACCCAACAACGGGTTGTCCAATTCATCTGAAAAATTCAGGGGAGATAGACGATTCATTATTACCAAATGTCAGATTTGCTCTAAATGCTTTAGTTTTTGGGATATAAGCCAAAAACTGCATTTGACCCTTATGTTCTATTTTCAGCCATGGCAGCAATGTTTGTTGGTGGATCAAAATTTTGGATACAATTTAACTAGAGGCTCTCAAGAGCCTGTGTCGCTCACCTTGGTCTATGTGCATATTAAACAATGGACACAGATAAATTCATGACAAAATTGTGTTTTAGTGATAGTGATGTGCTTGTAGATCTTTCTTTACTGAACATTCTTGTTGCTACAATTATCTCTATCTATAAAGAACTTGGCACAGTAATTACAGTTCAAAATATTTTCCAAAAATTTACAAAAATTAACCAAAATTTATGAAAATTCTTAACAATTGACCATAAAAGGCAATAACTCCTTAAAGGGGCACTAGCTGTCAAATTCATTGTAACCGATTTGACTCAAATTCTCATATTTGGTTTATAACAATGTAAAACATTTATCCAAACTATCAAAAGTCTAAAATAAACAGTTCACAGAGCATTGGGTAGATAATACATAGGTTCGTTTCGTGTGTATTTTAGTTCAGACGCCATCTAATTAACTATCGATTTGACCTCAGATGACCATATAAGCGATGTAAACAAAAATAAAGATACGAACAGATTAAACCAACACGTGCAATTGCATTTTTATAGGTCTGTTCGATTTTATTTTATAGATTAAAAATAGATGTTTCTCATTGTTTTTAACCATATAAGAATGATTTAATGTGCATCGAATTAGTAATCAAATGATTTACTGTAGTTTCACTTTCATTGTTGACATTCTTTTTCTTTAAATAACCAGTACACGTACAATGCATGCGTTGTCAATCTCTAGCTAGGGGTTAACTTGAAGTTCACATGAATACCGGTTAGAATGATGATGACGTTTTCACTTGCAAGTGAATCAGTCAAAAACTATGTTTAATCGCTTATTTCAAGAAAATTAAAGGAAATTGATTGCTAAAAGCAAATTATTATTTCATTTATATTCCAATTTGATTAATGATTGATCTAAAAAAAAATCATACTTTATCTTTTTATATATATCGTAGCTAGTGCCCCTTAAAGGGGTCAATTGACAATTTCGGTCATGTAGACTTATTTGTCTGAAAATTTCAAGGCAGATATATCTTGACCTAATAAATAATTTTACCTGAGTCAGATTTGCTCTAAATGCTTTGGGTTCAGAGTTATAAGTCAAAATCTACATTTTACCCCCTTGTTCTATTTGCAGCCATGGCGGCCTTCTTGGTTGGTTAGCTGGGTCACGCCACAAATTTTTTAAACTAGATAACCCAGTGATGATTGTGGCCAAGTTTAGTTAAATTTGGCCTAGTAGTTTCAGGAGAAGATCTTTGTAAAAGATTACAAAATTTTATGAAAAATTGGTAAAAAATGACTATAAAGGGCAATAACTCCTTAAAGGGTCAACTAACCATTTTGGTCATGTTGACTTATTTGTAGATCTTACTTTGCTGAACATTATTGCTGTTAACAGTTTATCTCTATCTATAAAAGTATTCAAGATAATAACCAAAATCGACAAAATTTCTTTAAAAAAACTTCATTAGACCAATCCAAAAACGATAAGTAGACTGACTAATCAAGTACTGATCTTCGGAAGGGGGCAGTCCTGTCTGCGTATTCATTTCTCCGTTTCACCAACTTTTGACAAATCAAGTACTGGGTATCACAAGGGGACAGTCCTGTCTGTGTATTCATTTCACGAACTTTAATCTTTCTCTTTACAGATAAATAAAATATAAATAATATGAAACATGGAAAAATTGAAAGAATATCCCATATTCCAATTCAATATTATTGAGGAATGGTAGAACCTTTAACACAGATTTTGTCTTTACTTATTCAGGACTACGGAATTTCGTTTCTTTATATTCTGGGTTTCGGAATCGGACACCCACAACCCCTAACCCCTAAATTTATAGATTCTGGAGCTAAAATACCACCAACTATTTCCAGAAATAATTTGAAATTACGGACCTACATGTAAACGTCAAAAACTCCATTCCAATTCCCCTGTACCCATATCATATATACTTACTCTATAGATAGAATCATATACATGTATCTTATCTCATTCTATCCCTAGTTTGTCTACTCTTTGTTAGCATTAAAGAGAGTTTAATATTTTGTAACTGAGACTGTATGATGGTGCTTACAGGAAAGCTTAATTCCCTTTTGCCAATAAAACTGTTACTACCGATGCTGCTACCGAATTGCTGATGGAGAAGGAATTGGAAGAAGACATTGATCATTGTGTTAATAATAACTAGAGGCTCTAAAGAGCCTGTGTCGCTCACCTTGGTCTATGTGAATATTTAACAATGGACTCAGATGGATTCATGACAAAATTGTGTTTTGGTGATGGTGATGTATTTGTAGATCTTACTTTACTAAACATTCTTGCTGCTTACAATTAACTTTACTAAACATTCTTGCTGCTTACAATTATCTCTATCTATAACAGTACTTTCTGTGGAAAATGTTATTGAAAATCTTCAAATTTTAAGAAAATTGTTAAAAATTGACTATGAAGGGCAATAACTCCTTAGGGGTCAATTTGACTATTTTGGTCATATTGACTTATTTTTAGTTCTTACTTTGCTGAACATTATTGCTGTTTACAGTTTATCTCTATCTATAATAATATTCAAGATAATAACCAAAAACAGCAAAATTTCCTTAAAATTACCATTTCAGGGGCAGCAACCCAACAACCCATTATCTGATTCATCTGAAAATTCCAGGGCGGATAGATCATGACCTGATCAACAATTTTACTTCCCGTCAGATTTGCTCTAAATGCTTTGGTTTTTGAGTGATAAGCCAAAAACTGCATTTTACCCCTATGTTCTATTTTTAGCCATGGCGGCCATCTTGGTTGGTCGGCCAGTTCACCTGACACAATTTTTTAACTAGATACCCTAATAATGATTGTGGCCAAGTTTGGTAAAAATTGACCCAGTAGTTTCAGAGGAGAAGATTTTTGTAAAAGCTAACG
This sequence comes from Mytilus edulis, assembly GCF_963676685.1. Lineage (NCBI taxonomy): Eukaryota > Metazoa > Mollusca > Bivalvia > Mytilida > Mytilidae > Mytilus > Mytilus edulis. The sequence continues at coordinate 22,582,057 of NC_092346.1, forward strand.
ACGACGACGACAGACGACGGACGCCAAGTGATGAGAAAAGCTCACTTGAGCTAAAAATGACATATTAATCTTATCTTGATGAAAACCCATATCCCTTGTTAGTGTATTGACATGCACTCAGACCTCTTTTGTAATGGAAAATTTAAGAGTTCCAATATTCCAGACCAAAGTGACAGTGGTCTGCAAAAAATAATAAGGGATGTATTATTGGTTCAACCACTTCCAGTTTGAGATACATTTCAGGTTTCAGAAGGCAAAAGGAAAATGCATTTTGCCAAATCAGAAGTATGCATGGGAATTTGGTTGAAGGACTTGATGTATTTTAAGGGAATGTTTCATTACACTGAGATCTACATGCATAGCAATATAACTATTTTACTCAGGATGTTGTTGAAATATTCACCTCACTCATTATGTTGATAATTTTATGGATAAATAGTTCCAACAAGATGCTAAGCAGCCAATAAACAATCACTACTATATATGAAAATAGCTGCATCAAAGATATTTAATATTTTTCAAGGTGATTTTTTTTTAATATATACACATATTTTAATTTTATTCCATACAGTATATTAGCCTAACTAACACAATTCCTTTTGCTAAACTTTATCCGCTTTGCTTCCTTGATATATACACATGTGTGAATTTAGATAAAAAATCATGCAGTGAAACATGTGAAAGCTTATTTGATGAAAACTAAAATTATACTAGACCAAAACAACCAAAAAGCTGGGTATGGTATAGACTAGACTACAGACACAAATACATCAAATTATATGCATAAGAGCATGTTTCCTCCCTTTTCTTAGAAGTTTCCCAGTTTTAACATGTACATAAATTTCTTAATTGCACAATTTGAAAAAAAATTATACCGCTCGCTCCTCTTGTAGAGCACCCGCCTCATTAAAACTCATTTTCAAGAATTTTTTACAATCAAAAAAATTTCGCTCGCCCCATATTTTTTGGAGTTTTTGTCCAAAGAACTATAAATCAAATTGATGTGGCCTAAGTTGAAATCTTTTAGATTTGTTCTTTTACATACAAATTCACATTAGTTATCTGCATTCCTCAGCAAATTTGATTGAAAATCTGGACCTTAGGTTCTCTGTTATTTACAATCTGAGATGGAATAAGACACCCATACTATCCTAAACCTCAGATTATCTCAATTAAATGTATAATGTGCATACCTTGCATGAATATGTTGGACCAATTCCTTTCTTTGTGGTTCCAATGCTGAAAAAGAAAAAAAAAAATCAAATTTCCAAGTTTTTCATGTCCTTTAAACACAATTTAATTGAATTTAAGTTTAATTTGAAATATGTAATTTTTTATACTTCCTTTCATCCTGATCAGATCTTTGAAAAAATTAGTCATATGAAACTTCAAATTAAAAAAAATGGTGCATGTGTTTTATAACTAAATGTCTAGGTTTTATTTTAAAACTTATGTACATATGCTTTTAAAAAAAAACCCAAGAATGTGTCCATAGTACATGGATGCCCCATTCCCATTATCATTTTCTATGTTCAGTGGACCGTGAAATTGGGATAAAAAATATAATTTGGCATTTAAATTAGAAAGATCATAACCTAAGGAACATGTACGTGTGTACAGTTTCAAGTTGATTGGACTTCAACTAAATCAAAAACTACCTTGAGCAAAAACTTTAACCTGAAACTTGCACTATCATTTTCTATGTTCAGTGGACCGTGAAATTGGGGTCAAAAGTCTAATTTGGCAATTAAATTAGAAAGATCATATCATAGGGAACATGTGTACTAAGTTTGAAGTTGATTGAACTTCAACTTCATCATAAACTACCTTGACCAAAAACTTTAACTTGAACGAACGAACGAACGATCGGACGGATGAAAGGATGGACAGACGCACAGACCAGAAAACATAATGCCCCTCTACTATCGTAAGTGGGGCATAAAAATCCAAATTTAGAACCAGATGCTCCACAGGCCGCAGCTTTATACAACCGCAGAGGGCAGTTGGGGCAAGTATGGACACAACATTCAAGCTTGATACAGCTCTGAATTTGGATTGTGATTAAATAGTTGACACAGCAAAGGTTTCTGGCACAGAGTGAATGTGGTCTAATGAACTTAAAAAATATTTTTTTGCTTTTGAGCAATACACTATGCTGTTGAATATAAATCCCCTCAAAAAAATATTAGAAGAAAATTTTCTGATATATGAGAAAAATTTTACCCCCACCCCTCCCCATTTTTTTTCACCTCCCCCAATTCCTTATTCCAAAAATAATGTCAATTCAAATTTCGAATTCAGTTGGCAACAATAACTACTCATTTAAATAAATCATGAAGTATTAAAATATAAAAGAACTTACAGTCATGGTTAAAATTAATATTAATTAACAATAACTTCTAAAAATAAATTTACAGCTACACATCTCAAGACAATTATCACATCCTTTAACATAATTTTCAAGCAGTGTAAGGGAGGTAATCAAGTAATCAAACATGTATATAACATAAATAAAATTGAGAATGGAAATGGGGAATGTGTCAAAGAGACAACAACCCGAACAAATAAAAAACAACAGCAGAGGGTCACCAACAGGTCTTCAATGTAGCGAGAAATTCCCGCACCCGGAGGTGTCCTTCAGCTGGCCCCATAACAAATATATACTAGTCCAGTGATAATGAACGCCATACTAATTTGCAAATTGTACACAAGAAACTAAAATTAAAATAATACAAGACTAACAAAGGCAAGAGGCTCCTGACTTGGGACAGGCGCAAAAATGCAGCGGGGTTAAACATGTTTGTGAGATCTCAACCCTCCCCCTATACCTCTAACCAATGTAGAAAAGTAAAGGCATAACAATATGCACATTAAAATTCAGTTCAAGAGAAGTCCGAGTTCAGGGATATGACAGTATTCTTAAAATTTTAAATGGAATTGGATAACCTCCATTACACTGCTTTTAAATTGTCTAAATTGTCCTTTAATCAGAAAAACCCTTTGTTTCCCCCTTTTTGCCCCTAATTGCTTAATGATTTGATCCCCTATAACCATCCCTTTGTAGTATAGAAACTTGTGGTATTATAATTTCAGAGATTTATACACTCAAACACAAGTTATTGACTGAAAACTACAAAAATGTTTATATGGGCTCATTTTTTGGCCCCTCACTTATTGAAACCCCCCTTGGAATTAGAACCCCAAAACTCAATTCCAGCCTTTCCTTAAAGTAACAAACTTTGTAGTATAATGTCAGAGAGATCCATACACTTAAACACAAGTTATTGTCTGTAAACTAGAAAAATGCTTCTTTTTGGCCCTTTTTTGGCCCCTTATTCCTAAATGTTCAGGGATATAAACCCCAAACTGGCACCAAGCCTTCCCTTCATTATATGGAATCTTGTGGTACAATGTCAGAGAGATCCATTCAGTTAAACATAAGTTATTGTCCCGAAACCTCAAAAATGCTTATTTTTGGCCCCTTTTTGGCCCTTAATTCCTAGACTGTTTGCATATAGGTTTACAGGAAGTTGATGAGTGATGTATTATAAAACTCATTATATGTAATGCATGCTATATGAAACTGGATTCTCAATTTCAAAAAGCCCTGATCTGTTCAAAATAACAAATAAATGGTGACTGTGTGACTGTCCATGGGACAAACTTACACATATTGGCCTCTTCCAGATTCCTGTATTCCATCAACTATCTGATGTATATCAAATACTGAAATAAGAAAAGAAAAACTTACTGATTACAATATAAAAGCAGGAAACAGATAAATACTTTTTGATGCAAAAACTAGAGGCTGTAAAGATCTTGTGCCCCTAACCTGATATTTTTATTCACAATTGATGCATATCAATGAAACTGTTATACTCTTCCTTTAGTTTCGGAGATATAAGCCAAAAAGTTCTATTTTACCCCTACTTTCTTAGCCATGTCTGCCATGTTGGTTGGCAGGCAGGGTCATCAAATAGATACCCTTATGATAATCAGATTGTAGCCAAGTTTGGTTAAATTTGTCTCAGTTGTTTTAGAGGTGAAGACTTTTGTAAAAGATTACAAAAAATGTACGAAAATATGTTAATAAACTGTTATCACAGAGGTATGTCTTGCTTTTCTTTAAAATTCTGATTATATGCAATTGTTGAGAAATTAAATTTGCTATACTTAACAAATTAATATTCAAAATCAATGACTGAGGTACATGGATAAACCACCTGCATGTAAATGAGATGTGCCAAACAAAGATAACACTCAAGCTGATTTATAGTTTATGATGTCAAATAACCATCTGTGTCAAAAAGCAATATGTAGCGCCGTAGGCTGTATCGAAGTGCAATCTTAATTCATGGTCACCGATTAGACTCAAATTCTCATGTTTGATTTATAACAATGTAAAACATTTATCCAAACTATCAAAAGTCTAAAATAAACAGTTTAAAGAGCATGGGGTAGATGATATATAGGTTCGTTTCCTGTGTATTTTAGTCCAGACACCATCTAATTAACTATCGATTTGACCTCAAAATCAGCGATGTTAACATAAATAAAGATATGAATAGATTAAACCAACACGTGCAATTGGATTTTTATAGGTCTGTTTGATTTGATTTAATAGATCAAAAATAGATGTTTCTCATTGTTTTTAAACGTAAAAGAATGATTTTATGTGCATCGAATTAGTAATCAAATGATTTACCGTAGTTTCACTTTCATTGTTGACATTCTTTTTCTTTAAATAACCAGTATACGTATAATGCATGCGTTGTCAATCTCTAGCTAGGGGTTAAATTGAAATTCACATGAATACGGATTTAAAGAGGTAGACTCATTTACTTGCAAGTGAATAACTAATTATCAATGTTTCTTAGCGTAATTTGACAAAATTGAATCTTTTTGGCTGCAAAAAGCGAATTGTTATTTCACTATTTCACTTTCATTATTGATTGAACAGAAAAAAATCAAAAATTTAGATTTTTTATATATCTCTTAGCTAGTGCCCCTTTAAGATTACGGTTAGTGTTAGGGTTCATGTTAGTGTTTAGGGTTATCTTGCTCCATAGTCTTGGTCAAGGTGTATACAAATTGCACTCATGTATTAACATACCTAGATGTGCCCTGTCAGATATGATCAGTCTGTTTTTCCAATCTTCTAGTCCTTTTTGAACATTTTTTTCAATTTCTTCAAATAAATCTGGTAAATGAACAACAACACCATTTCCTGCAAAAAATGGAAAATGGATTGTAAAATACAAAATGACATTTGGCCTTACTTTAAAAGCACCAATTATCATAGCCTTTAAGTATCTTCTCTCAAGATATTTGGTGGAATTTTTTTGTGAATTTAGATAAAAGTTGTAAATTTGTAATCCTTAATATCACAATTTAAACACTACATTAAACAGGACTTCCAATCATTTCCAACAAGAAAGCTCTCTCTAAGACATATGTAAGTCTTATAGTATGTAATTAAAGCATCATGGATATTGTTATTCAGCCAATTTTTCAATCTGTTCATGTCCGTTCTTATCTGTTGCATGTCCATTCAGTGTACGTTTTATCTGTCCACGTCCGTTCTGTCAAGTGGAAAGTTTTGAGCATGTATCCGTTTAATCTGTTATCTTTCCATAATCCTTCCGTTCATGTTCGTTTCACATCAATTCATCATCTGCTTTATCAGATATACGTCCGGTAGAAGTCCACCTTACCGGATAGCACACACGAATGACTAACGGATGAAAAAAGTTTTTTGCTGACAAAAATGTTATCCATTGGAAGTTCGTTGATGTACTGACCAAATAAAACGGATGTGTAACGACTGCAGGACATACACAGGATATGCAACATACAAATAATTTGCATATCTGACTTGAAATTTTCAATTGGCATTTATCCGTTTCACATCTGTTCAACACACGTTTTATCCATTATACATCCCATAAAAGTTTGTTGGTGAATTTATCTACCGGAACCACAAACAGATGAATAACAGACATGCAAGTAACGGATACATAATGGAAACTGAACAGACGAGTACTGTAACAAAAAACAGACGCCTACAGGAGGTGAAACTGACACTTCATCTGTTTTATCTAACTGGCACAACGAACAACAACGGTAAAACATACGCTGAACCGCGGACATTAAACTAAAATGAAAGGACGTCTAAAGGATAAGAACAGATGTCTAATGGACATGGACTAAAAAAAAAAATTTGTTCAGCGTCCGTTCGCGCTATCAGTTAAGCCTTTAGGGCATTCGATACAGTTTCAACGGAGTTAACTCTTGGCACAACGTTAATCGTCTGAATTCCCGCTAAATGTCACTATTTGCAGGAAGAAATTGGTGTAATTTCCATAATAAGAAACGTTATGTGGATTTTTCGATGCTCCAATATCTGTTTCTCCCGCATGCTACATTGTAACTTCAACACGTTTAATTTTAGTGCATTTTATCCTAACAGGATAACAGTCTAATAAAATCATAAAAAATAAAACACCATTACTGTTTCTGTGAGATCTTCAACAAAATATTGTATAATTAGCAATCTCAAGATGACTGACCCTTTTGGTGTTACTAATATAATGCATGTCAATTATCATTTTTAATATAAGGAAGGAGCTACCTTAAATTACAGCTTTATACCAAGACTATGTCCAATATATATTGATTGATTGTTGATTGCTTAATGTCCAGTGGCAAATATTTCATGCATGTTCAGGACGTATGTCCTACATGTACATATATATGATATAGTTTTTGTCTAAAATAAAATATTAATTCAGATGAAAAATGTTTATGGAACGAACATTGCACTTCAAAATGCTGGAGGGGGTATGATATTTTTCTAGTCCAAACATCTTGAAAGGGTATTATATTTTTTTTCTTTCACGCGTCGCAAGAAGGCAGCCCGCCAAAGCAAAACATTAATATACCCTTCCTTACTGTCATAATTACAGGGGGTATTTTTTCACAGTTCGCGCTGCATCTCAAAAATGATTTATGTTTATTGCTTAAAACTTGACACACTTCTTAGTTATATGAATCTGAATATCTGTATACTTTTTGATGATGATTTAAATTTTATTTTAGTTATTGAGTTTATGAAAAGAGAGGGGTTACATGTCGCGCCATATCTATATTGATAATTATTACATAAAATTCACATACTTGTTAGTTAAACTATTCATAAGATCTGTACACTTTTTCGTGATGATTCTTTAATTCATTTTTGAGTGACAAAGTGAATTTTTATTGAGCTTCAATTTGGTATCATAAAAACATGTTGCCATGTACAAACTTCCTTTTGAGCAAGAATGAGTCAGGCCATGACACCAAATCGCCTGCACTGTAGCCGTCCCGCTAGACCACACGACCACCTGGGCTTCACAAATAATAAAGCTTTCGGTGGCCTTGTATTACTTTTCCTCGTCAGTTTTTATCTAGTGTCGTACTACAGTACATGATATAGGCATGGAGATGTTATTGTTACAGATCAGCTCAATAATCTATAGTAAAGGATCCTACAAATTAATGTAAGATACAGTCACAGAAAATAATTATATTTATAATTACGTCTGAGTCAGTGACAACTCTACAACAGATTTATCCACCGGATCACCAGCAATGATGGTGATACATGGCTGTGTACATTATGTATATACAACTCGTCTAAACATCAACCCGACAATGTTAGATCTGTAAATTTGTTTCGCAAAATTTTTGTTCTTCCCTAGCCGGGATTCGAACCCATGCTACTGAGATATCGGGACACCAAATCGCCTGCACTGTAGTCGTCCCGCTAGACCACACGACCAATAATAAAGCTTTCAGTGGCCGTGTGTTATATATAGTTATTTACCAATGAAATTACGCATAGGCTAAATATCCAGTCCTCTCGCTTTTAATTCAATTGTTTTTATTATGATATGGTATAGTTTCTCTCTCTGGACAAAAGCATCCTTAAGCATATTGAAGATTCTCCTTTGAAAGGTTTTGTTTTTGTTTTCTGACAAAATAAAAAAGAAGATGTGGTATAATTGCCAATGAGACAACTCTCCACAAGAGACAAACATGACACAGAAATTAACAACTATAGGTCACAGTACGGTCTTCAACAATGAGCAAAGCCCATACCGCATTGTCAACTATAAAAACTGTGAACTTTGAAACTGTTTAGGAGCCTTCAAATTTTATTCAATTGTGATCATTGACCCGAAATATAAAAGTTTAATTTTATGAATAAATGTGAAATTCTAAAAAGTGATTAAACGTGAATAGAGGGATTTGAAGGAATATTATAATGAAACAGCAGCCCACCAAACAAAACAAAACAAAACAAAACAATCAAAGAGCTGAAAGCTCTGTGGAAAAATGACGCCACTGCCTCTAATATTGGGATATTTTTTATGCAAGTCTTGATTTTCACATACATAATGTACAGTAATAAGTTTAACATTGCAACATGTCTCGTAAGCATATAATTGATATTCGTATATGTGTGTGTGAAGTGAAGATGACAACTGACTGTTTTTTTTAATACAAATGAACAGGTGATGAGTCAAGACTACCTGAATGATCTACAGTATCCAATGACTACTGGCTGGGTTATTTTTTGTACAAATAAATAGGTCAAGAATACTGGAATGATCTACAATATCCAATGATTAATATCCAATGACTACTGGCTGTCCTTTTGTACATACTAAATAAAGACTACCTGAATGATCTAAATTATTCTAAGTAATGTGTAATTTTTTCTTGCAATTACATTTTTCGAAATCAAGAATACAGACTACTAGTATCCTTTCAAACCAAATGATTATGAAGAGCCTGCTGTAACAAGCTCTTATGCCCCACTAGTCCTATAACATATGAATTCGCATTCTTAATCAATTTTTAACGTTTTTATACTGATATTTTCATTTATTTTTTTTAATGCGAAGTGTGACACATTGACAGTAATTTTTTTTTTTTATCACAACAGTAATAGAAATAGTAAATCATGCTCCCAAGGTCATATGTTATAGGAATAATTACCCACATACTCATTAAATAAGTTACTAGTGACATAGTTATTCCTGTTACTTGTCAGAAGCAAATTCTATTTCTGTAGATTTACACAATAGCATAATATTGTTATACTTGTTTTATTTCACCTTGAAGATTAGACAAATAGGGATACTCCTTTAATCTTTTATTTCATGTCAGTCAGGTCCCTTTACATGAAACTTGAAACCACTTCTCTGCCATATTGATATTTTATAACAACTCTGCCCTTGACCCATATAATTTGATATTCATTCGTTAACCATATATCATAGTAAGCTAGTTTTTTATTTTACACTAATCCACAATCTTTCATGTAAAATGTCTGTCTCCATTTAAGTTTATGCCATTGAAGCAATGAGTGATTGAACCATCATGGTATTAAACACAATTCCAAGTAATTATGCTGTTATAGTGGGTCACCATATATGTAACTTGGGTGGCATTCCAGTTATTGAAATTTGTGTCAGATTGGATAATGAACTAGACCTTAAGGAATTGATCGCATAATTTAATATGGAGCCATAGTATGTGACCCCTACCCAGCAACAAAAATAAACATGTCAAACAGCAAAATTTATCACCAGAGATTACAAGTCAAGAGAGAATGGATAAGTCTCCAAAATACTTGCCAAACTGGAACTACAAGATCTCAAGACAAGGACAAACAAGGCGTTGAAGCCAAAGTTAGTATGTATGTAAAAAGTAGTTGAGGGACTGATTTACGCTATTGAACCAGACAAATTTCTCAAAAAAGCATGTCCCAAGAGAACCATACATGTAACTGCCGAGAATTTCAAAGAATACCACGCAACAATTATTGTGGAAAACAATGGAAAAGCAAGTAAAGAATAACTCTAACTGTGAGTGTTTTGACATTCCACCAAGAAAAACACCTTACAATATTCAAACTCATCCTTTGTAAGACAGTGATCGCACCGAATCAGCTAGACGACACTGTTGTGCACGCATCAAACGCAGAGAATCTCAAATCTGTTCTCCCGCCCCGCCAATAAATCGGCGGCGCTCTCTTAAACCATTGTATTAAAACCAGCATCGATATCTACAATTTATTCACATGTCATATAGATACAGTCTGTTACAGACTCTACTGTTGTAACTTTGTACACAGAGATTGAGTCGGATTTCCGGTACTTTGATCTGTCTTACAACCAGTAGAAAGTGGACCAACACGGACACATTATATTTTCTTATAAAAAAGGCAGTTGTTTGTAAAACGAAAAGACTATCAAGTTTTCCCCGATTAATTATATATCTTTAATGTTTTAACAATGTTTTAGTTTTACTTCACATAATTAATAAAGTTATAAAAATAGATTTATGAGTATCTTAGCAACATTGGTTGGTACACTTCGATCTTTTTGGTAATAAGAAGAACCGGAGGAATGTAAACTGGTTCCAGGTTGATTACTACACAAAAATGATTAACCCGAATAATCCAGTCGTTATATTACGATCACTCCACTCGAGAAAAGTAGTGGATAGAGGGCGCTGAATCATTGGAGTTAAAAAATGAAAATACAAGCAGATTCCAGTTTGTATGAAAAACTGGTAAATAGGGAAACCAAGCGCAGTAGACGGAGAAATGTAATGGAAAGTAAATACGAATCAAGCGCGGTAGGCAGAGAAATGTAATGGAAGTTCAGGTCAATAGTATACACCTTATCGCTATTTGTCCGCCATTACTGGATATTACACAGGTTCCCGTAAAAATTTGATGTCACAAAACAAAATATCTGACGCCACAATGGAAAAGTGATTGTTGTATGCGTCAAAAGTTTAAGCGGCTGGGTCAGCCGGGATAAGCGATAAGGTGTATTGGATCATGCCGCTGAAAGCGTCATTTTCCAAAAAGCAACATCTAGAGGTCAACATATGGCATAAATTAATGCATAAATTAATACACGAGTGTGTACAGTACATGTATCTGTATGTCAAGTTCTGAATTGCCGAGTCTTTAATTTTAAAAGCCGTAAAAATTATCTACAGTCTGTAATCACTTATCTTGAGATGTTTCTCACTTAGACCACAAACAAAGAGATGCATTTATGATTCACATGATTTTATTTCCGAAAACAACATTACCAATTTTTAATTAGCTCTTAATACAAGCAATTTTTATACATAAGAAAAATGTCGCTGGTAATTTGGAGCAATTACGTCGAAAAAGTCTGCCAGCGACGTCAGGCACTTTAGTGTTAACGTTGAGGTTACAAAGGGGGGGGGCGCAATTTTTAGGATAAATCGCGTTTTTTATAGAATCCAGCACAGTGACATATATTTTTTTTATTAGATATTTGGAGAAAGCATGACAAAATGCAGTTTATGCAGAAAAATGATAAAAATGACATTTTCAGACACACTTTTATTCCATAATTTTTGAATTACAAAAATATCACTTTGAGCATCTGGTCCGCAATTTCAAGCAAAGCTTGAAAAATTGTATAGTCATTCGTGTAGGGATTTATTTTTTTCCTTATTGTCACTTATCACAGCTTTAAATTGAACCCGATCTTAATAATTTACGATGAAGTACATTTGCTCCAAAAAATTTATAACATTGCCTAACTTTTTTGCAAAATTACACAAATCCCCAATTTTAAGCCTCAATTTTCTCAAAACGAGCACGTTGACCTATGTTTTATTTTGTGTTTTATTTTATAACTCGCCAAAGCCTACAACATATTTCGAAACTATAAAAATGACATTATATCGAGATGTCAGATGCACTTAACTGATAGCTCGAACAGATAACTTTTTTTCAACATGTTCAATCTGTTCATGTCCGTTCTTATCCGTTAGACATCCGTCCATATCAGTTGCAAGTCCGTTTTATCCAGCAACGTCTGTTCTGTCCGGTTGAAAATTTTGAGCATGTTCAAAACTTTGAATGGATGTCAAACGGATGAAATGTCCTTTGAACGTCTGGTAGGCATCTGTTTTGTACGGTACTCATCTGTTTCATTTCCGTTTTGTATCCATTACATGTCCATTATACATCTGGCCCGAGAACATAGTTATTTCGTAGTGCATTTCTTTTAGACAATAAATTCAAATTAAAAAAATCGCACCTGCTTTCTTAAAAAGATTTTTACAGTGTACTGTGTACTACCAGTGAGACAAATAAAATCAAAACTATAGAAACTTCTACCAGCTCTAACTCAAAATATTTACAATTCTGTGTTAAGGGGGTGTAAAATTCAGTTTGACAGCTTCAGACGTGATAAAATTTGACCTTTTTACACTAAACCAAATCACTACTTAACATAAAGATTCAGCACCCAAATTTTTTTAACATGTAATTACATCCCCCTACTTAATATTTCATGCATTTAATATCAAGAAATAAATTGGGAAAGTGTATCAAATAAAACATGCAAGTTATACACTGTTTACACTAGGGACTATATTCGTAGACAACGAAAACCAAAGGACAATAACTGTGTTCTTGGACCATCTGTTGGAGGTCTGGTAGATAAATTCACCAACAGACTTCTAACAGACATCTAATGGATAAAACTGATGATGACGGACTTCTACCGGACGTATAATTATATATATAATGAATAAAACGAATGATGAACGAAACTGAAACAGGTAAATGCCAATTGAAAATTTCACGTCAGCAATGCCAATTTGATTTCTTAAGGTTCATGAATACTTAATTTGCTAAAGTGCCCTTTTTAAAAACGCGCCCCTCTATTTTCAAATCCTAGCTGGAACACTGACTTATTATTCATTATAGATCTTAAGAGTAAGGGCACGTCACAATCAAGCAGCTCTTATCCAGGCCAAACACAGCCCTTTGGCGGCATTTTGAAGAACAAACCAAAACCAGTTACACAGAAGCATTTAGAATATTTATGCGATTTACATGTTTAATTATTGTTGCCTTTAATTTTTCCATATATCTTGTTCATCAGTTTTATCCGGTACGCTTCAGTTAGGTGTCTGTTTTATGCAGTACTTGAATTGTCAGTTGGATGAATGTTCGACATCAGTTCTGTCCAGTACATTTCTGCTTCTCATACATTGCATATCGGGTGTGTGTGTTGGTTATGCATTTGTTACACATCTGTTTTATTAGGTCAGTACATCAACAGACTCACAATGGATAACAATTTTGTCAACAGACATATTTTATTTTCATCTGTTAGGCGTCTGTTCATGCTATCCGATAAGGTGTGACAGAGGCTTAATGCTGAGATAATTTCAAATACCTACTGTTAAATAGCAACATAATGGGGAATTAATTATATGCAAATAAATTTATTGTAGAAATGCTCAGGTAAAAGTTATGCAACGATTATTGGTGCCAAATAAAAATTAACTTTCCTATATATCAGCAGTGGTCAATTATTGCTTCAACCAAATTACTGACGGTTATAACTTACTTACACCTAGAAATTAATAACTTTGGTCAGATGATTATGATACTGATTTTACAAGTGGAATAAAATCTAGTTGCATTTTTGTACATATCTTATTATTAAGGTCTTTCCCCTACATGGGAAAGACCTTATTGTTTTTCTAATGTTTTTTTTTCTTTTTTTTCTTCCAGCATTTGTTTTGATCGCCCTCCTACCGCTTCTATTGGAGTTATCAATACCAAAATTAAACCAGCGATAGAGCTCAACATGAACTTTTACCAGATGAACTTTTGTAGGATTTCACCTTCCCCTTAAGAAGTTATCTCCCTTTAATTGATTTTTTTCAACATGGTCCCCCCAAAATGTGTTAAAAGATATCAGGACTTTATTTGGACAATAGGTAGATCTCATCATAATGTATTACCATATGAGGCTGCATAGGATTTCATCATCTACTTTCAGAGTTATATCCCCTTGAATCAATTTCTTTTATTTGCATTTTTCTCAAAAAGTATTAGAGATAGAATTTAATTGAAAATGACAGCATGTATTAGACCAGATGGCAATGTTTATAAACATAAACAATTAATTTGTTATTAACCCTTATAAGGAGTTATTTCCCTTTAAAAATTAAAAATATTTTTTCAAAAATTTATATTTGAGAACCGGAAGTCATAGAGACTTGTAACCTTCACCAATAATCTTAAATTCATATGACCTTTAATATGCACCCAAGATCAAAGGTCACCGAGTGCAAAAAAAATTACGCTGCAATTTCAAGCTTACATATTAGGAAAACGGTAAGACTTTGCTGCATACATACAGCGTATAAAATGTTCTTCTCGACAAGCTCTACATTTTATACAATAAGCCCAAAAATGTCCGACCGTCCGTTCAAAAGTTACAACGGGATGATTCTTAAAAGTATAGTATTGTATGAATATCTTTTTAAATCTAACAGATATCAACCTACTATAAAGTGCAAAGATGATCAGTAATTCCAGACCTTCAATTTCAGGTCAATGTCAGGTCATGATGAAATTTCACCTTGACCTTCACATTATACTATGACCTTGACCTTGTGATATTTGAAAGGTCAAGTGGTCCTGAGTTGAATGGTGATAGTCCCATGTCTCAACGACTTCCGGTTCTCAAGTTTGGTATTGCATCATATATTTGATGATTAATTGTGACCTTTGTGAACTTTGAAATTGTCCCAATTCTTTTTCTATAATGTTGTCCTTTCACTGTAGATCATTTACCATTTAACAGATTTGAGATATCTATTGTCGTTTTAGAGATAATGCAGTTTGAAATTTTGCGAGCGGCGGCATGTATTTCTGAATCAACAACAGCTTACCACTTAAAATGTTTAAGAAATTGAAGAGGTTAACATAGTTATAAGTTTGACCAAATACCAAAAACATTCCATTTAAAACTAGAGGCTCTAAAGAGCCTGTGTCGCTCACCTTGGTCTATGTGCATATTAAACAAAGGACACAAATGGATTCATGACAAAATTGTATTTTGGTGATGGTGATGTGTTTGAAGTTCTGACTTTACTGAACGATTTTGCTTCTTACAATTATATCTATCATGAACTTAGATGAATCATGACCAGGTCACGCCACACATTTTTTAAACTAGATACCCCAAAGATGATTGTGGCCAAGTTTGGATTAATTTGGCCAAGTAGTTTCAGAGGAGAAGATTTTTGTAAAAGATTACTTTAATTAACGAAAAATGGTTAAAAATTGACTATAAAGGGCAATAACTCCTTAAGGGGTCAATTGACCATTTAGGTCATGTTGACTTATTTGTAGATCTTACTTTGATGAACATTATTGCTGTTTACAGTTTATCGCTATCTATAATAGTATTCAAGATAACCAAAAACGGCAAAATTTCTTTAAAAATTACCAATTGGAGGGCAGCAACCAAACAACCAGTTGTCCAATTCATCTGAAAAATTCAGGGCAGATAGATATTGACTTGATTAACAATTTAACTTCTTGTCAGATTTGCTCTAGATGCTTTGGTTTCATAGTTATAAGCAAAAAACTGCATTTTACCCCTATGTTCTATTTTTAGCCGTGGCGGCCATCTTGGTTGAATGGCCAGGTCATCGGACACATTTTTCAAACTAGATACCCCAAAGATGATTGTGGCCTAGTAGTTTCAGTGGAGATTTTGTAAAAGATTACTTAGATTTATGAAAAATGGTTAAAGATTGACTATAAAGGGCAATAACTCCTAAACGGGTCAACTGACCATTTTGGTCATGTTGACTTATTTGTAGATCTTACTTTGCTGAACATTATTGCTGTTTACAATTTATCTCTATCTATAATAATATTCAAGATAATAACCAAAAACAGCAAAATTTCCTCAAAATTACCAATTCAGGGGCAGCAACCCAACAACCGATTGACCGATTCATCTGAAAATTTCAGGGCAGATAGTTCTTGACCTGATAAACATTTTTATCCCACGTCAGATTTCCTCAAAATGCTTTGGTTTTTGAGTTATAAGCCAAAAACTGCATTTTACCCCTATGTTCTATTTTTAGCGGTGGCGGCCATCTTGGTTGGTTGACCAGGTCACGCCACACATTTTTTAAACTAGATACCCCAAAGATGATTGTGGCCAAGTTTGGATTAATAAGATTTTTGTAAAAGATTACTTTAATTTACGAAAAATGGTTAAAAATTGACTATAAAGGGCAATAACTCCTAAACGGGTCAACTGACCATTTTGGTCATGTTGACTTATTTGTAGATCTTACTTTGCTGAACATTATTGCTGTTTACAGTTTATCTCTATCTATAATAATATTCAAGATAATAACCAAAACAGCAAAATTTCTTCAAAATTACCAATTCAGGGGCAGCAACCCAACAACCGATTGACCGATTCATCTGAAAATTTCAGGGCACATAGATCTTGACCTGATAAACATTTTTACCCCATGTCAGATTTGCTCTAAATGCTGTGGTTTTTGAGTTATAAGCCAAAAACTGCATTTTACACCTATGTTCTATTTTTAGCCGTGGCGGCCATCTTGGTTGGTTGACCGGGTCACGCCACACATTTTTTAAACTAGATACCCCAATGATGATTGTGGCCAAGTTTGGTTTGATTTGGCCCAGTAGTTTCAGAGGAGAAGATTTTTGTAAAAGTTAACGACGACGGACGACGACGACGGACGACGACGGACGCCGGACGCCAAGTGATGAGAAAAGCTCACTTGGCCCTTCGGGCCAGGTGAGCTAAAAAACACCAAGAAATCATTTTGAAATTTTCATGTTTTGCATTGACTTTGTAAATTTCATAACTTCTATTTATATCGTTGATATTGCATCATTTTTGGCACTTTGTCAAATGGGGTCAAATTGATATATCAAATTGAAGGTCTCAATAAACTCTACTTAAAAATGAAAATTTTAAACCTCTTTTTCATCCCAGGCGGAAGGGTGGGGTCATTTAGTGCAAAAATTCAAATTTCTCAGATGGTAAGGTTGTCGCATATCAAATGAAAGAACATAAAGCGTACATTTCAAATTTCAAATTGACGTCCCCCAAAAATTGGTTAGATGGGGTCATTGAGTGCAAAAAATAAATTTTTCTTTTTCTATAGGGTTGTTGTATATCAAATGAAAGGTCATGATGTGTACATTTGAAATATCAAATTCCCAACCTCCAAAAATTGGTTGGATGGGGTTATTAAGTGCAAAAATCAAACTTTTTAGAAAATGGCGTTGTCGCATATTAAATGAAAGCTCATCTACCCTGTGTTACATATATCATACTTCCGATCTCAAAAATGTAGGCGGACAAGGTCATTAAGTGTAAAAAGTTTAATCCATTTGTCTCTTTTTGGAACAATAAAATATGTTTAAACTAAGTATAAAAAGCGAAAAGTTTCAGAAGGTATGCTTGTCATATATCAAACGAAAGGTCGTACAAAGAACATTACGAAAACATCACTTTTACAGGAAAGACCTTTCAATTGTTTTACAAACAATTGAGATACTAGTTAGAACTTTCTTTGTAAATTATCAATCAGTCAGCTTTAATACAAAATTAACAAAATAATTTTGTGTACAGTGCTGATCAAAATAAATAATAGGTCCACTATTGCAGTCTGCACCAAAAACTTTTTCAACTACTAGTCCGAAGACCAATATTCTAACATTTTTCTTATTTGGCTAAACAAAGTTTTGCAAAAACTTACTAGTCCGAATGAAATTTTTCTAGTCTGGGGCATCAGACTAGTGGCTAACCGTGCAGACTGCTATTGGGGTCAAGATTATGTATATTCAGTTACCTAGATTTGTTATAAATCACTAAAATTGAATACACAAATTCTTGAACTCAATACCAGTCTGATTATCAACTGTCATGATATATCAACAATGCATTTGAAAATCATACTGGTATTGTGTTCAAGAATTTGTATATTCTAATTGCCATGATAACTATCTAAACATTTCGGCTTACATGTATGTTTTTCTTGTTAATCACATCTCATGTACGTTGACTTAACAAATAAAGACTTGAATAGTCCCCTGTTTTATTCTCCTAAATTGAACCTGCCAGACAGGGGTGCAGACTATAAAGTATGATATCATAAGCAAGAAATAAGAGAAAATAATTAAGATTTCACAATATAATATGGTTTGTTAACATTCTGCCATGCATGTTATTGATATTCTAGAGGGCTCTCTTATTATTTTCAAAACTAATAATTTTAAATAATCCATATGATCATAAGTTATTTCTATTCAATATCAAATTAATACTGATAAATTTGAAAATTAAATCCTTCATTATAAATTTTTGCTTTCTTTGTTGAGAATATAAATGCAAATGTTAACGTAATAATTCCCGTATTTACGTCTTATGTTTATGACGTTACTTTGTACCTTTGTATGGGGGCCTTCGATATAGAATTTGAGCATAAAAGTAACACAATGCAAAGTATCGAGTTTTATTTGTTTATAACAATACATTTTGGTGCTGTGACACCATGGAAAGTAAACTAAAATTAGTGAGAGCAGGCCATAAAGTACTGTAACAAGACTTTTGAGAAAATCTGAAGAAGAGCAGGACTTGGAGATAGAAGAAAGTACAGAATTATTAGAAACATTTTCACAAAAACTTTTATTAGTGCTTTGAATGAAGAAATTCTTAATTGAACAAAGGATGAGGATGTTGAGGATGAAATTTTAGACAGATGAGTATAAATTCTTTGTAAATACTAAAAATTAGACACATTCGTTAAAAAATACTCAAATTTGCAAACTTCAAGTATTACCACCTTACCTAATCTGAGTAATCAATCAACGGAAAATATGAATCAGCAAAGTTCAGTAAAAAATACCTATAGCTCTGTTCAACAACAAATGTACCATGTCCCCCCCCCCCTTATTAGCCTTGTTAGGCAGATCGGGAGATTCATATGGGGCACTGCTCATCCCAATCATCTTGAATAAGCTACCATCAGCTGTAAGACAAAACTTAGCCAGGGAAAACGGAACAGTTAATTGGGAATTAAAAGGATTAAGACACGGGATATTGAATTGAAAGAAATTACAATTTTGGAAGCAGGAAAACGCACCAATGTAGTTCTTGAAAATTTACCGTCTACAGCGTCAATTTCCTCAAGTGCCAATAAAAGAGATTACCCACGAATACAAGACAGATTTGAAAACCGCCAGAAAAGTACGAATATTCGTCAAAAACCTTGCATATATTGCTACGATATGCACGACTCCGCAAAATGCTTAAAAAGTTCAAGATTATGAACACCGTATGAAAATTATCAAACACAAGAAATTATACTTCAATTGCTTAGGAATGCACAGCGCAAGTAAATGTAGATCTCAATTTCGTTACTGACTTTGTAACAACAAGTACTATACTAGTTTTTGTACCCAAAGTACCGACAGATCGTACTTTGATAAAACTGCTAATTAATGTAAGTAGTCAGTTAACGCCGTAGTCAATAATGGAAGTATTGCCACCACCATAAGTTTTCATTCGTCCACAATACCATCCTGTTCTAGCGTATTACAGCAGATTCCAACGAGTATGAAGCTAAATGTAGATTCTTTGGTTAGCTTCCTTGCTAGCTCAACCATGAAATCATTATTAGGTAAGGTACACAAGCCTTTGGGTGGAGTCAATAGTTTAAACATAGAACCAATCAGAACGAGTGACAGAATACAAACATTGTAAAACTTGTTTTACAAGTCAGTTTAAAAATAAGTTTTCAATCTAAATTTAAAATTTATTGATAAGTATAAGCTAATTCACAAGCATGTTGTAGGTGTGTTTGATTTGCCAATTTTATTTCAATCAGTTACTCAGTTCATTTATAAATCCAGTTATGTGCATGTATAAGCTAATGACCCCTTCTGTAGCCTTTGAAATACGAATGTTTCAAACTGCAATAATATAAAAACAGCAAAGATAATGAATAATAGAGATGGGCCATTTTGTACATTTACAATGAGGAAACTTCGATCAAGCATTATTATTTGTAATTTATTGCATTTAAAAGTTAAACTTGATTTTGTAGCAAATAAACCAAGATTTTTGTAGAAAATCCACGATATTTTTGTTATAAAATTTAAAGCATAGATTACTCACTTGATTTTCTATGATGTGTTAGCGTTTATTGTTTACAAAAAGTCCTAGACAACCGTTAATGTAAATTAAAAAAATTCATCCGAAGTCACGAAATTCGAGCGCACCCTAGAAGATGTACTTGAATTGGTCCATATATATATTTGTTTAAACCAATATCTAAATTAATAAACTTGTTTTAATGAAATCATTGCTAGCACTGCTTGCAAAATATCCTCCATATATCAAGTACTAAATTGCCAACTATGAAAGTGCAAGGGGAAATGCTGTGGATTTTCTATAAAATTTCCATTTGTTTAGCATTGAATCAACACAAGGGTACATCATCCTTGAACAAAACATAAACCGTAACTCCGCTTCTAATTTATTGTAATACATAGAATTTTTTAATTCAATCAAAAACTATAAGAAATGAAATTTAATTTGCAACGTTGTTTAGGGAAACCTGTTTGTATGAAACATACATATTATTGCCATTGATATGAGTGTTTTCATTGGATGGTGAATTGGTGCTATGCTCCTCCCAAACATGATCACGAGACCTTACCAATAAATGTAATTACAAAATAGAGAACTGATAACTTTAGAGAGTATAATAAAAAGAGAAGGGACAACAAAATCAACATCCGCGTTGCAGATAATATACAAGTTTATGACGAAAAACCATGAACTCGGTAGAAAAAAGCTATTGTTGAAGAATTAGAAGTAGTTGTTGGAAATAATGGATTAATCAGATCTAACATTGGTCATACGAATATGCCCTGATTGTCAAACTTTATCCGCTAGAGATGAGACGAATGAAGTTGATACCAGAAGAACACAGCCTATTTGAACAGCTGTCCGATTTTAAAATCGTTATAGAGACTTAATTTTTAATTTTATCACAATGATTTCCAGTGACAGTAATTGCCCATCATATTTTTTTTCATATTATATGGACAGTTAAAGAAATATTTTAATTTTATTGGCCCCCCAGTATGTTGAGAATATAATGCAAATGTTAACGTAATGTTTCCCGTATTTACATCTTATGTTTATGACGTTACCTAGAACCTTTCGATATAAATTTGAGCATAAAAGTAACACAATGCAAAGTATCGAGTTTTATTTGTTTATTACAATACATTCTTTTCACTGCATTGGGGGCAATCAACATTTTTTTTTTCTATGACCTCATATTTTGAGAGACCAAGGAAAAGTGACCCTTAGTGTTTCAGTTTGTATTGTTAAAATAATAATTTAATATTAATAAAATTAAAACATTACCAATGACAGCTATACAGTCAGGGTTAACAATTCCACTTGGCAGAATATGAAAATCATACATTTTCTCTTTAACAACAACTGTATGTCCAGCATTGTTTCCTCCCTGAAATGAAAATGGAGAGACAATTTCAAATTACATGTACAAAA
This sequence comes from Mytilus edulis, assembly GCF_963676685.1. NCBI lineage: Eukaryota > Metazoa > Mollusca > Bivalvia > Mytilida > Mytilidae > Mytilus > Mytilus edulis. The sequence continues at coordinate 22,603,566 of NC_092346.1, forward strand.
ATATTATATTGACATTTTGGTTTTAATTGTTTAGCTGGTCCATGTATATTTGCCTCAATTTGTTTTTTTAAGTTAATAATTATAAGGCCACACCAATTTAATTCCTTGTTCGACAGACCCGCATGCACCTATTTTTTTCAAAACAGATTTTTTTATTTATATTTTTCCCACTTCCCGCATCCGGAAATGTAATCATGTCCATTTTCCGCACCATTTTTTTTGTAAATATTATAAAAAGATCTCAACATTTGTTTTAAAATCACAGTCTAACTTGTATGTAACGATTTTAAACCTATAAGCACCCCACCACACTGTGTAAATAGCCGTGAGAATATTTGTTTCAGCATGAAATCAATTAACCCAAGTGGGAGTGCTCCGATATAAATATGTAACAGTGGAAATACCTGTACAGAACAAAACATTGGTTTCTTTCCCCCTTACTTACATGTATATTCCCTATCAAAAAATGTTCGTTGTTAGAATAAAGTATGTAAAGAACTTCTGAAAGAGTTGCCTTCAACTGCAATTATATTGTATGCTGGCGATACAAAACTATCCATACTCGCTGCAGGTTTGTGCACCTGTCCTGGTTGATTCAGGGACCTGTCGTTCAGAAGTTATAGTTTGTTGATGGGATACGTTCATTGGTATTTTCCCGTTTGGATATATACATTATATCGTTGGTTTTCCTGTTTGAATTGTGTACACTAATAATTTTGGGGTCTCTTATAGCTTGCCGTTTGGTCTGGATCAAGAACTGTGTAAAAGGCCGTACTTTGACCTATGCTATGTTTGTTATTATCAGGTTGGGAACAAAATTCTTGGACAAGATTTGACCATTTAATACCAGATAGATATTATAGTTCTTTGGGAATATGAGCCCTTGTGTACTAAAAAGTGTTTTTTTTACAAAAAAATATATTATACATGTAACTTATATTGACCACTCATAAAAGGGATATTTATAACAATAAGGGGTTGTTCTGAACCTGATTATGACTTGGATGAAGAATTGTCTCATTGTCAGTCACACATACAAAGATCAGATTTAATTATTCAATTATTTCTTGTTGAACATGTTGAAAGGGGAAAAAATACTACATAAATTTAAGAAATTTCAAAGTACAAGTTTAAATCAAGTTTTAATATTGTCAAAAGCTACTATTTTATGTATACAAAAATAAATTATAATCGCTCACCTTTGCTTTTCAAGCTTCGCCTCAAAAATTTGCAAATTAAATATTTTTTTATTAAAATTTTCAAATCGCTCGCTCGCCCCATTTTTTGGAGTCCAAAAATCCGTAGAACAAGAAATTAAATTGGTGTGGCCTAATAGAGATATATTTCTAATCAAACATGATAAATTGCTCACCTGGTCCGTGACCACAATTGTCGTCCCTTAATTTTTGTTGTTCACAAATATAGTCCCTAGTGTTGACAGTTGGTTACTTGCCATTAAATTTTATACCCTTCCAAATTTACTTCTCCATGTTTAATGCCTCAAATTGTAAGTAGGGGGGTGAAATTACACTAACAAAATTTGGGTCCAGAATTTTAAAGGAAAGTAGTGATTTGGTCCAGCTGAAAAAGGTTAAAAATTAGCACTTCGGAAGCTGTCAAAAGATTTCAAAACGCCCTAAACATAAAATTGTTCATATTTTGAGTTAGAGCCGATGAAGTTTTTATAATTTTGATATAATTTGTCTCAAAAGTAGTACAACACACTGTAAAAGTTTCTTTGAGAAAGCACAGGTGGGATTTTTTTTATTTTTATTTATGTTCTAAAAGAAATGCACTACGAAATAATTGTGGTCTCGGACCTAAGAGGTGAAATCTGTAAATATAGAATCTGTACTTTGGCAACTTCTCTAAATGATTTGATGGTGTCAATTTGTCCAATAGCATGAAACTAAAGGATTTAAACTTTAAATTTTATTTTATAGAAATTCTGCAAAAATGACCAATTTTGGCATTTTATGGTCAAATTAGGCATTCTATTTTTTATAGCTTTTTCAATATTGATGCATAAATGGCATCCTGACTTTCTATCTGACAGGTTTTCATGTGTCAATATTTGTGTTTCTATGCCTTTATCTAGTTTTTTTACTTATTTATGAACTCTGAATCTACAGAAAAGAAGATTATCTCAGACAATATGTGCAAAATGTGTTGTATAAATGACCCTTGTCTAACGCCCTGTTTGGATGAAGTCAAAAGTGGGGAGCTTGGTACATAAAATTTGAAGTCCATTATATTCAATACACTAAATTTGTATCAAAAGCACTTTACAATGTCTATTGTACCTGTTCCATTTCACATAATATCTTTCTTTTCTTCTGTAGGATAGCAAGTGGTTTAAATATAAGCCTGTTGAGACTAAAATTGCTAATCATTATTTCTTAATACATAATTTTCAAGCAGTGTAAGGGAGGTAATCACACATATATTTAACATTATTCTTTAAATGGAATTGGCTTACCTCCCTTACACTGCTTTTAAATTGTCTAAATTGTGCTTTACCGGGATTCACGCTTCAGACAGCTGACAATGAGATCCATTTTACCAGGATCGAAATACCTCTTTTATATTACCCTCTCAAAACAGTGAACACAAGTTATCTTTCTTTGTTGAAAAACCGGGATGAAATTGAAAGTGTTAACATGGCGCTTTTGTTGAAAACTGTGTCAAAATTTGGACAGAGAAAATTTGAAATGTTGGAACATTTTTTTGGAAAGAATATGGAAGAATTGAAGCCAAACTATTATCTTTTTTTAACATAAAATGTCGTTTTACATGTATGTTCAAAATACTAGGAATGAACATCGTTCAGTGTAAGGAATTTGTACAGCCTCATTAAATTTTTCAAAAGGAGTAGGTTCAGTAAGGGCAGATTTTGGCCTCAAATTTCAGGTTCATCTGACGAACGATTTTGGACCCTTTTTGAACACTTAAGTGTCTATTTTATTTAATTCAATTAGTTTAAGTGGAAGATTTTAACTGATTTACTCATTAAAAACGCTCAGATTCAAGCTAAGAATATGAAAAATCTATCAAATATGCCAAAAATATCACTTTTCATATGTTTTTTGTCAAAAATGAAAGTGGCCGCATCCGTGTTCATCCTCAACCTTTATATATGTTATGTATTATCATCAAATACAACTTACATTTCAATATTAAGAATGAACACAAATGCAGCAACTTTCATTTCAGATGGAAATCGTCTAAAATTTAACTGAAATGCTAAAATTTTGAAGATTTCAGTAATTTAGCATGACTTACCAATGCTAATACCCAATATACATGTATGTGCATTGTATTATCAAAAAACAGCCTATATTCATGTAGCAGAAGCATTATACTTTCCAATAAACAACTAACTGTTTACATTTTAACAATTTTGTAAAACTGCTATATTTTGGGGCCAAAAAGGGGTCTTACTGGACCTATTCCTTTTGCCGTTTTGGGTCAAAAAATTATGATTTTAGGGTCACAGAGCAGAATTTTGAGAATTTCACCTAGATACACATGTAATGCCAAAAATTTGAAAATTCAAATATTTTATGAAGAAAAAATTATCAAAACATGAACAAAACTGTGAACATGGTGTTAGTGAATGAAATAAAGACACAAATAACTACAGACAATTTTTTATTGACATTTATTATGAAGATTTCCCACTTTAGTAATAGAAGCCAGGGAAGCCGTCGTCTCAGAGTAGCTTTTGTCTGGGCAGCTATCGGTGTTTTCCCCCTTTTTTGCCCCCAATTGCTAAATGATTTGAGCCATAACCCCTAATAACCATCCCTTTGAAGTATGGAAACTTGTGGTATAATTTCAGAGAGAATTATACACTTAAACACAAGTTATTGACTGAAAACTACAAAAAAGCTTATTTGGGCCCCTTTTTTGGCCCCTAATTTCTAAACCTTTTTAAGACCATAACCCCCAAAACCTTCTACTTGTGGTAATAAACATTGTGGTACAATTTCAGAGCAATTGAAATACTTTTACACAAGTTAATATCCTGAAAGTAGAAAAATGATTGTTTAGGGCCCCTTATTCTTTGTTCTTTGAATCTGTCATATTTTTTCTTCTGACAAAAGCAAATAAAAAGGTTGCTGAGCACAGCCTGATAAGCCTGCAGAGGGTGAACCCTGAACAGTTGGTGCAAGATTGGAAATAATTTTCAAGCTAAATACTGTCCGAATTTAGATTGTGATCAACTTTTTGACATAATATAGGTTTCTGACATAAAATAAATGTGGTGAAAGATATTAGAAAATTTGTTGAAATTGGTTGAAAATTTGAAATATATGTATAATCTTCAATAAAGATGTCTTGCTAGGCCACAATTAAAAATATTTTGGTTTGCCCAAACCCTACCGGGTACCCAAAGGTTGAGACAGTGGGTAGGTGGGTAGGTATTTTCTTTTTCTTTTCAAAAAGAGAAATTGAAGTATTGGGTGTTTATTAGTCTTCATGCCTATCTGATTAAAAAAATACTTTTTCAAATCAGGACAATAAAAGAATTTGAGTAGGTAGTTTTTTTTGGGGGTAGGGAGCATTTGGGCAAACAAACCTATTCTTTTTTATGGCCCTATTAATTGTGCAATACTGTAAAATTGTGTAATACTTTGCTATTGCACAATACCATCAGGCCATTCATTAGGAGGCGGTACCCGGTACTTTTACCCTCCTATGCTATTGACAAGTACCGCCTAAATGTAGAAATTTTTGTATAAGATATTCATGGAATCAATTAAAAAGTACCACCTAGAAACGTGGAAAGTACCAGTCAACATGAAAGATAATGAAACCCCTGTACCATAGTATTTTGCAATATTTGGCTATTGCCCAATACTCTGCTCAGGGACTAAGGCCAGTAATAAAATATTGTTTCTTATCTTTACATCAAAATGATACGTACTAACAAAGTTATCTAACAAATAGTCTATTAATGCGTAGTTTTCTCTATTGGTATATTTTTTCTGTCTACCGTCCGTCTGTTGTCATTATCGTGAAATTGCGGATTTTTGTCATATCTGGTCCGGTTCCAATCCGTAGATTACACAAAAATGTGCAATGGCGACAGTAGAAAAATTAACGAAAATGAGTCTTAGAATAAACATTGTTTGACAAGAGATTGTGAATGAATAAGACGCTTTTAATGCATTAAATGAATTAAACATAAACTTAAGCCAATTATGATAACTTTTTAAAGAAGAATAAAACTTATTTTAGCTCAAAACCAAAATTCTCCCTCTCGTATTACGGGAAGAGAAAGAAAGTATTTTTTTGGAGAGTTGCACAAATAAACGACCTTTTAAAAAAAAAAATCGTTTTTGAATTTTCGTAATACAAAACAAAGATTTCGAATTGTTTTTGTGATTGCATTTTTCCATGTCGAAATTGGCGATTGCAGACACGTGGTATTAGTCATGTCACAAGTGTCAGCTTGGGATATTCGCATCCAAACAGTTATCACCCTGAGGGCAATTAACACCTGGCTATTTAATCTCTTAATTGCCTTTAGTGTCCGACTTAAAGGGATTACAATTAAAGGTGATATAATTTTTATGATCATAATCGATAATAGATGAAAATTGAGGACAAGTAATATAGCATCTTCAAAATAATTATAGCGTCGCGGGAATAATTATAGCATCGCGGTAATTATTATAGCATCACGGTGAAAAAATATAGCGTCGCGGTACCGCGACGCTAAAACGGCCTGGGGAGAACACTGACAGGAATTGTTTCGTTGTGAGTTACATGTATGCATCAAATGAGACTTGAAATAAGCTTGATTTTTAACTAATTTAACACTTATTTTCATTAAGGGAGTTGGCTTCTCAGTTTCAAAGTAATTAACTTTTCAAAACATTAGTTTACATTGATAGGGGATCAATAAAGGAATCCAAAGATAAAAAAAAAATATATAGGTCACCGTGCTTGTTTTCGAGATATTAGCCATTAAAATTCTGGCAGGAAAATATTCTCTCATAGCTTTTATTTTCCAATTCACTATCACAAGTCCAAATTCTTTTATGTTTTGTAAGGAGAATAAAAAAGTAAGTTTGTCCCAATTTCCCTATTTAACAAGATATTCATTTGTTATTTAATCTCATGTTTATTCATTAATGTTAAAATGTCATAATACAATAGGCCCGACCTATATATTGTTGCACATGCACAAGTATAGTAATGACTTTTAACTGGTAATTAATTGATTTCCCAATTATCATGATTATCCTCTATAATCTTTTTGAGTTCATTTAATCTCCCTTTGATCTTCAATATAGTCTAGTCAACAATACAACTGCAATACTGGTATATCAGTAATGTACCAGTATTGTTGGTTTTTTTTATAAAAAGTTACAATACTGGTACAAAATTTTTATACCATTACCAGTATTGCGATCACCAACTACAGGAGATCCGTAAATAAGTAAAGAATATTTTCATTCACAGTGGCTAACAATTGCTCCAAGGTTCTGATTTTTTCCAATCCTTATTCATCGAGGTAGCCTATTTGTGGTAACAAGTCAAACCTTTTCAACTAATGTAATGACCTTTCCAGACATTTTGTTTACCAAAAAATTCCTGTCGCATTATAAGATGAGTTCAGGTGGAAGTTATCAGCATAAAAATAAGCCATTATTCAATTTATTTTAATAAACCTTTCGAAATCAGTATCTTGAGTATTGATAAACTGCAAAAAACGCACCTGACAACGACAACAGATATCCGCATCTGATGCAATCATATCGACAATCTTTCCCTTTCCTTCATCGCCCCACTGAGTACCTAAAACAACAGTCACTGGATTTTTCGCTATCAGTCGTTGTTTCTTGTTAGGAATTAGACCGTTCTGTTCCATATTTGCACAGTCTACTGTTCTTTTCATGTGGTACACATTACAACAGTTGTTGGCGGGAAGTCCTATTATGATATATCTTACAACCAAAATTTATAATGTAAAATGACGGACTAAAATTATTTTCGTCAGGATTATCATGATTGCATATATTTTCAACTGGCTTATCGTTTGTTTTTTGTTTTTATTTTGTATTTTAGTAACAATCCTAAAATACAAAAAAAAAAGATTACCTTTAGACGTCGTGAACTGAGAAGCTCAATGAAAATTACATTATATTTTGGAGAAATTGTCTCTTTAACTGATGATGATAATTCAATAAATGGAAATAAACTAAGAACCTACAGAAAATTTAAAGTAAAGTATGAACTAGAAAAGTACCTTTTATTGAATTTAGATAAAAATGTTACAAAAAATTATGCTAAAATAAGAATAAGTAATAGTATGCTTGCTGTTGAACGTGGTAGATACAATTAAACAGCTTTAGAAAATAGAATATGTCCTTTATGCCATAAAGAGGTGGAAGATGAATTTCATTTTATCATAACATGTTTAGAAATTAACAAAACTAGGATCAAAATGTTTGATGAAATATTTAGTTTTGTCCCCTGTTTTAATTCAATGAGTGAAGAAAACAAATTTGATCATGTTATATTTTCCTGCGAAGAATGTGATATTTTACTTATCATTGTTAACTACATAAGTGAAATGTATAATGACGGAGAAACAATTATAATGTCAATATATAAACTGTGTAATTGATGGCTCATCTTACTAATGTTATATATATTATAACATATTTTCTGTAACATAAGCATAAAATTTTAAAGAGGAGGCATATGCTGTCAAAAATAGTATTATAATTAATACTATTATAATATACTAGATTATGGAGTGTGTGTCCGAGCGAGAACTGCTCTAATTCATTACTTTAGGAATATTTATCAAAAAGTAGTATTTCAATATTCAGCCCCATTCTACTATTTAATACTGAAAGCGTTTGACATTTTTAGCCGAACAAATTTATCCATTTTATATACTTCAATTATTGTATGCTGGTTCATATTCTGGACGCCAATCTTTGCTCCTTTATTATATAATTCACTAACAAAACAATTATGAAGCTTAGAAATGGAAAATTACTAAATACTAAACTTGTTCAAAGGGTATCCACACGTCTCAATCTTCAAAATCGGTTATCTAAAAATACTACCATCGCTAACATTTTTAACAATAAAAAACGTGGTTACCCTTCTATCGATAAGTGTCATGCCAAAAAATTACTTACATGTTCCCGTCTTTCCACCAACAATACGGTAAGGTCCACGTTTAATGGTCGCACATTTTCTTTAAATTTTGAAACTGATATAACTTGAAAAACAAACAGTATTATTTATTTACTCACATGAAACAAACCGGGGTGTGGTATTCAGTACGTAGGAGAAACTGGACGATATTTATCTAAACGCACTCAAGAACATCTGTATCGTTTTAAAAGACCCAATAAATTCAAAAGTATCATTTACCAACACCTTAAGAAGCACAACCATCCTTTTAAATATTTAGCAGTTCAACCTTTAGAAGTAGTAAATAAGCAGCCTGGTGAATCGCATTCAAAGTTTGTACGATCACGGAAAATAATTGAATTAAATTGGATTAAAAAATTACAGACAGTTTACCCTCTCGGTCTAAATGATAATATCATGGGAATTGGTAATATATCTAGAACCATTCCGTTAACATTTTGGATATAGTTTCTAAAATTGTTCGTAAAAAACGTTCTCACGGTCGTAGAACAAACCGCAATCAAAGAAAATTTCGGGCCAATCATACCAATATTTCGGACCTAATTTCTATTTCAAAAAACAACGGCAGACATTATCTGTTAACAAAACTCTGTTCGTTACCGGTTAATAAGTTAAATAAAATTTTGGAGGATTGCAACACAATTTCATATAGCAGTCCTAAGTATGAAATTGTTCAAATTATTATGGCATATTGTTATTCTAAATTATTTCCCAAAATTGATCGCCCTGAAGATCATAAAAAACATTTTATTAAAATTAAGTATGTCAATAAAGGCTTTGATTTTGTAAATATTGCCGGTATATTTAACGACCATTCTGTTAAAGAACAAATTCCTGGATATTTTGACAATACTGAGCTACCTCTTATTTGTTATATTTACAAGAAATCTACCCGGAAATTTGTGTTTAATTATAGTCAATTGTGTAAAGATGTTAATATCAGTGAAAATACACCTACTTCATGTAATTGCAGTAATTCCGAATATATTTATGGACCCATTTCCCATGTTATAACAGGAGATCTTAACATCGTTCAAGACCGAGAGTTAAAATCATTCCTCAGTAAAGGACCTAAATATCGTCCCCCGTCAATTATTAATTGGAATGAGTGTCGTAATATCATCCACGACTCACTCCATACTTACTGTATGAAATGGATAAAACGGGAAAAAGCTGACAAAAAATCTTTGGACTCTTTTTTTAATTCAGTAATGAAGATAGTTGATATACGTATTCAACATTTTAAAGAACATTTTACTATAAACAAAAACAACAATAAACCTATTTCTCGTATCAAACATAAACTAAAAGAACTAGCCAAGGAATTTGTTTTTGTCCCGGCAGATAAAGCTGCTAATAATATTATTATTGTTTGACGTAAATTTTACATTGAGGTTCTGAAAAAGGAAATCACCAATTCACCAACATTCCAACTGACTCCATTTTCAGAAAACGAAATCTGTAACAAACATAAACTTTTAGGCACCGCTTTACAAGCAGAGCCAAATACAATGAAAGTCCCAACTATGTATTGGCTTCCGAAGCTACACAAAACCCCTTACAAATATAGATTTATTTCGTCTTCAAGCCATTGTTCAACTACTAAATTGTCTATTCTTCTTACCAGCACACTTGGTACAATCAAAAACCTGATAATAAATTGTTCAAATAAGGCCTTCGAAAATAGTGGAATAAATTACTTTTGGGGTGTCAAGAACTCGTTGGAAGTACTTGATAAATTGCATGCTTATATTGGTGATTTTGAATCTGTTCAAAGTTTTGATTTTTCTACCCTGTACACCACATTGCCTCACATTCTCATTAAGAAAAAATTCACACACCTAATTAAATGGGCATTCAAAAAATCAGAATGTGAATATATATGTTCAAACACTTTTAGGTCATTTTTTAGTAGCAATAAACAAAAAAACTATGTTAATTGGACATGCTTTGATACTATATATGCCCTTGAATTTTTACTAGATAACATTTTTGTTCGCTTAATTTGGGGATTCCGTATATCGTCAGATTATCGGAATTCCAATGGGGACTAACTGTGCACCACTTATTGCGGACCTGTTTTTGTATTGTTATGAGTTACAATTTATGACAAAAATAAGCAAAGACCCATCGAAACAACATCTGATAAACAAATTTAATAATACTTTTAGATATTTGGATGATATTTTGGCTCTCAATAATGACGACTTCAGTATGTATATTAATGAAATTTATCCTGTTGAACTTACTTTAAATAAAGCTAATACTAACAATGACCACTGCCCTTTTCTCGATCTTGATATCTATATCACTAATGGAAAGCTGAATACTAAAATTTATGATAAAAGGGATGATTTTTCATTTCCTATCGTTAATTATCCGTTTATAGATGGTGACGTTCCCTTGTCACCATCTTACGGTGTTTATATATCTCAACTTGTACGATTCGCTCGTGTACGTAACAATGTTTTAGATTTTAACGAGAGAAATTTATGTATTACTGAAAAATTATTACACCAGGGTTTTCGATATCACAAACTAGTTAAACATTTACTAAATTTTATCATCGGTATAAAGACATCATTCGTAAATATAGCTCAACATGCAGACTTCTAATACGTTCAGGTATTTCACATCCAATTTTTTATGGTAATATTCTTTATAAAGCACAAAGGTGTCAGTATTCACCTCAGAAACTTACAAAACCTTTGAATAGACTTATTAAGAAGGGATATAATTACAATACTGTTGTCAAGTCATTAAAGATTGCATATTTTGGCGTTAATATTGAGTCACTGATAAGGTCTTTGCATCGGAACTAAACATATTTATTCTAAAAACAGTTGTTGGCATGACACGGGTTATGTTCTTCTCATATATGTTATGATGGTATGATACTAAACCCCCAACGGGAAGGATTTTGCCTGATGTTCATATGATGAAATCATAATCTTCCAGTCAGTTTAGTTGAAGTCTGGAGCTGGCATGTCAGTTAACTGCTAGTAGTCTGTTGTTATTTATGTATTATTGTCATTTTGTTTATTTTCTTTGGTTACATCTTCTGACATCAGACTCGGATTTCTCTTGAACTGAATTTTAATGTGCGTATTGTTGTGCGTTTACTTTACTACATTGGTTAGAGGTATAGGAGGAGGGTTGAGATCTCACAAACATGTTTAACCCCGCCGCATTTTTGCGCCTGTCCCAAGTCAGGAGCCTCTGGCCTTTGTTAGTCTTGTATTATTTTAATTTTAGTTTCTTGTGTACAATTTGGAAATTAGTATGGCGTTCATTATCACTGGACTAGTATATATTTGTTTAGGGGCCAGCTGAAGGACGCCTCCGGGTGCGGGAATTTCTCGCTACATTGAAGACCTGTTGGTGACCCTCTGCTGTTGTTTTTTATTTGGGCGGGTTGTTGTCTCTTTGACATATTCCCCATTTCCATTCTCAATTTTAACATACATGCAAATCCTTGATACTAATAATCTATGTTTTTGTTTTTCTTGCAATGCTACATGTTTGTAGTGTTTAATTACTATCGTTTTTGTATTTAATATGCCACTGTCTGTTTGTTTGTTTTTGTTGTATATTTTAGTAACAATCCTATTGTTTGGATTTTAGACTAATACAATTCTCACTTGCAACATATAAATTTTGCCGAAGCATGCATAAACGGTCAAGGACCAAACCCGTATGTACTACAGTATTACATGGGATCCCAAGAAAATAAGCACAATTTTTTAAGGATCTCATTTTGATTTAAGTGGTTAGCGGCCAATTTTTTTTTCACGGAATTGAAAAGTCTAGCAACCTCCTAAAATAGAACAAAAATAAAAACACGTATTATGAATTGACAAATAAATTGTACTAGTAATAATTTTCGTTTTCAAAATCTTATATTGGTCAGATGAAAAATCGTCATTTGCTTCGTCTCACTTTGCGTCTGTCGGTCCGCCTGTCTATCTGTCAACTCTTCACATTATGGTTAATGTAGATTGTCATTAAAGTTATGCGGTTTTAGATTGAAACTTTAATTTCTCGCTCATTTTACCACAAATGTTTCTCGCTACACTTCGCTTGGCAAGATATCTATCTACATTGCACCCACTCTAGAAGAATATTTCAATAACTTTGATTATTTTAACCTCAAAAAAATTTTCGTCTCGCTCCGCTCGGCGAAATTTTATTCTGCGCCCCCCCTAACGTCTTATCCTGTATCCGCCCCTGTTAAGAGTTCATACTGCATTTTAGGTGGGAAAATATTATCCTCTTTTGGATTTAACTCTTTAATATGATTCCAAAGTTCTTTACTATTTTTGGAACTAGTTATGGCGTTTTGGTAACATTCCTTTTTTGCATTAAATATTAACTAAGTAATATTATTTGGAAAACAAAAGGTCCTGGAATGGAGTATTTTTTTAATCAACAGCATTGTCCTATATTAGTTATAAATAAAGTTGAATTCTTTGATTCGCTGTTTTACGTCATGCCCGATAACAAATTGAAAACTGTAACTATACGCCTTAATATTTTTAGTCCAGATTTTTAGTATTCGTATTGTTATCTTAGAAAGTCTTACTGATTAAAATACTACAATAGGTCACAATTTGACAATTTAGTGGTGTCAACCCTGTGATTATGACCCGTGTATATAGCATATTAATCCTGAATACACCGTTTGTTGGTGCGCCTGTCAGATGCGGAACGTACAGATAAGGTAATAGGTAACAGGTGAATATACTATTGGTATCGGTATCGGACTCGACCCGGAACTTCTTAATTATTGGCAATATTAATTACGTGGAAAACAAAAAGGCCTGGAGTGGTGCAATTTGTAATCTACACCTTTGTACTATATTAGTTATATATAAAGTTGAATTCTTTGATTCGTCGTTTTTACGTGATGACGGCTGACAAATTGGACCTAAAAAAACAAAAAGCGGTCACTAAATAGTAGAATTATAGAATAGAATCAGAGATATAGGACTATAGTATTATATGTCTCTGTTATAGATAATGCATATTTTAAGGTTTTTCTTGTCGTAGAACACACCGAGGGGTGTCAGGATTGATCAAATGAAAGATCGACCGGACCTGAGGTCTTTCTTTGAACAATCCTGACACCCTGAGGTGTGTTCTACGACAAGAAAAACCTTAAAATATGCATTATCTGACTTATATACCGTAAAAAAAAAATATTTTATAAAGATTTGTAAAATTTAGTATCCTATTTTACCGACAACACTAAAGTGGGATATTCCTTTCTAATGCGTTCAGGTTTTAATACCCCCTGCGGCTCATTTAGAATGTGAAATAAAACTCACTAAATAATTTAGATATAAACCTTTTAAAAAATATTATCCATACACAATTAAAATATTACTTTAACTGCATGAAGTAAGACACAAATATATTGTTACCATCCGATAACGGTGTATGACAAATACAAGACACATTGTAAATACTTTATTGTACCACTTAGCTTATGAAAAAGGGGGAGGGGGTATGTTTTTTTTTTCTCTATTTGTTATGTTATTTCTATCGCGGAAAAGTGGTTATTTTTTTAACAATTTTACTTGAATCGAATGAAAAATTCAGAAAGATTGTCTTTTGAATAGCAATACATCTTATTAAAAGATAATCAGGATATAATTATGAGGGGGGGGGGGGGGTGTCAAGGGGTTTAACTGTTATGCTGTTATTGGGCAATTTAATTCTTTGTTATCTGTTATTTTGAAAATATATTTGCTGTTAGCTGTTATTGTCTTATTCTTTGTTAGCTGTTATTGAGCTTTTAATTTTTTTGTTATCTGTTATTGTGATAATGTATTTGCTGTTAACTGTTATTGAAAATTGGAATGTTAGCATTTTTTTTGACAGTCAATATTCGGTATAAATTGAAGATCATTGGCCATTGGGGTCTACCACTACTGATATGTTTGTCCCGTATTCAGAGAAGGATTCCATTAACATATACCCATCACATAAGTGTGGTCCAGGACAATTCAAGTATATATTATGATTATCCTTTGTAATAAATTCCATTTTTTTTATGAATGTGTATTTAGAATTATCTTAATTTTTTGTATGAGAATAATGTTCCTTGTTTTCCGTACGAACATATTAAATTAAAACAGTTCTTAATATGACAAAAAGGAAAACATATGGCCAGGAATATATATCTGACAAGGATCTCAATTATGGACTAGGTCCTAACAACCACTTAAACTTTTATATAATATGGTACATAGACTCAGCTCTGTGATTCTTTTCAAAGCAGAACCAAATGCATTGTACAATGAAAGTTCCAACCATGTACTTGGGTCCGAAGCTGCACATAACTCATTACAAACAAAGAGTTATTTCGCTTCAAGCCATTGTTTCCCTACTAAACTATGTATTTTACTTACTAGTACACTTGGTACAATCAAAAACCTCAGCTGATAAAAAATTGTTCAAATAAGGCCTTTGAAAATAGTGGAATAAATTGCTTTTAGAGTGTCAAAAAGTACTTGATAAATTGCATGCTTATAATTGGTGCTTTTGATTTTTCTACCCTATATACCACTTTGCCTCAAAGTTTTATTAAGAAAAATTCACACACCTCATTAAATGGTCATTTAGAAAAAGTCAGAATATTCAAACTCTTTTAGGTCACTTTTTTGATTAGCAACAACGGGAGCTTCAGTCAATATATATAAACAATACACCAACGTTTCATGAGAACTGCTGAAAACATTTTTGTGTTAATGTCTGAAAACTGGAAAATCACCCCTTTTTAATTAATAAAACCCGTTAACTCGGAAACGTAAAATCTAAAATTTATAAAAATTGAAAGTTACCTCATGTTAATAGATATAAACAATTCAACAAAATTCCTTGCTTTGTGAAAGCATTTTTGAGATATTATCAGAAAATTGAAAAAAAAAACCCAATTTTATTGAATAAAAACCCATTACCCAGAAACTTAAAATCTAAAATTTATAAAAAAAAAAAAGGAGCTCACGTCAATAGATATAAACAATTTCCTAAAGTTTAATGCAAATGGTTAAAGAGTTTTTGAGTTAATGTCCGACATGTTGACAACAGACGGACAACAGTATACCATAATACGTTCCGTAAACGAGCGTATAAAAAATATTCTCTAATTCTTCGTCAATTTATCCCTTTCTGCACCCATTGTATAAAAAAAAATTAATCAACGTGTGGTTCGTTTGATCTCAGTACTTCATTGGTTAAAATCCGATTATGACGTCGAATGTTCTTGCTTTCCTCTAAAATTCCTATTGTGACGGCATGAAAAAAGGCGACCATGCCTGATGACGTCACATAGAAAGACCACATCTTTTTGCAGATCATTCGAAAAGAAGGAATAAGTTCGCCTGCATAATGTTAGAAAATCATTAGAGAAACAGATTCCACCACCAAATCTCGTGTAATACGATATTTATCCACTCTCGACAGTTAAATTTTAAATATTTAAAACGCTCGGGCAAGCATCGCGTTTTAAATTTGAAAATTTAACTGTCTCGAGTGGATAAATATCGTATTACACTCGATGCAGTGTTAGAATCTATATTTATAATATATTGAGAAGTAATTTAAACACATTCTAGATACATAAATTAATACTAAAAACATAGTCATAAAAAATGAAATGCATTACAAAGGATTATATCCGTAATAAGAAATACTGATTTGTCAAAGACCGAATAATTTTAATATTTCATTTACTGTTATCTGTTTTTGTCCATTTTAATTCCTTGTTATCTGTTATGAGCCAAATCAATTTGCTGTTTTGCTGTTATTGGGACCCCCCTTGCCCCACCTCAATTATATACCCTCCGCACCCGACCCTTTCGTGAGTTACGTTAATGTTATTCAATAGAATATAAGATTATCTTATTAGTTGATCATTTGATAGAGTAAAAGGTATACATAAATTTTACAAATCTTTATAAAATAATTTTTTTTTTGACGGTATATAAGTCAGATAATGCATATTTTAAGGTTTTTCTTGTCGTAGAACACACATCAGGACAGGGTGTCAGGATTGTTCAAAGAAAGACCTCCCTCCGGTCAGTCTTTCATTTGATCAATCCTGACACCCCTCGGTGTGTTCTACGACAAGAAAAACCTTAAAATATGCATTATCAATAACATAAACATCCTCTATTCAGGCTTGGGAGCCGGGACCTATACGGGCATCATGCGATTCTTGGGTCTTTACAGACTAAGCAAGACTCGGGGGGAGGGGGGGGGAGGGGCACTTACTATGGAATGAGTGGTAGTGATGAGCCGCTGGAATAGATCACTATTTCATGCTCCATTATATATGAAACAAAAACCCATGGCCAGATATTTTGCTGTTGTTACATATTCTAATGAATGTCAGAATGATTATGTAATGTGTAATTAAATGTGATTGTATTTTCTATTTCTGATGACTGAAATTACATTACACTTAATTAACTGGGTGGAATGCCATTTTCCACGTTGTTTCCCACGATGCCCGTTTGTCAAGATCTTTTTGTAATGTTGATGCATCATACTTTGATTTTATTGCCAAATAAACTATTGTGTCGTCCGCAAATAAACGTACTGTAGGTGTTCGACTAGTTGGAATGTCGTTAACGTAATACAGGAAGAGACTTGGTCCAAGAACTGACCCATGTGGAACCCCTGACTCAACTGCAATACTAGTATACTCCGATTCCCCCTCTAAAACTACTGCCTGTTTACGATTGCTTAAACAATTGGTATCCAGTAGTTTAATTTCCCCTGTATCGGGTATTTAAAAAATGATTAAGGAACACTCTTTTTGTATCGCCAAAAAATATAAGAAAAATACTCATGGGGAAATTCACTGTGGATTGTAACCTACGTTTGTCTTGGGCAATATATGGCACTTTTGGGTTTTATATATACATATATTAAAAAAACAAGAAGTGGTTAGAGTGCTAATGAGAGGATAAGTCACAATGTATAAAAGAGTTAACAATTAAGGTCAAAGTACAACCTTCAACACGGAGGCTTAGTGATGCACACCGAAATCTAACTGTCTAATCAATAAAAAATCAAAGAGTTTATTGCTCTGAGGTGGGAAAGATGTATAATGGTAACTTGAACATAAAAGCAGCCCCCAACGAATTATCCTGCTCTGTCCCATTATTGTTGTATACGTAATATGTTCTTCCAATAATAATAATCTTTAATAAGACTCTTCAATGTAAACTTCGATATGCCAGAGACATATAGCACATATATCATATGTCTCTGGATACACTAAACATGAAAATCTGGAAATACTGTTGATTCAAATTAAATTTCTATAACTGAATCAAGTACATTCCTATACATTCGTCAACTTGATCGTGCGATTGTTTTAGAGTACATATTATCTAACTCTCTTTCGTCTTGTAATAGTATTAAAACATTTGACTTTTCTACACTATACACAAGTATTCCACATTCCAAACTAAAAGACAAATTAAAAGAGATGGTATTGCTTTGTTTCATAAAAAAGAATGGCCAACGTAGATACAAGTATCTTGTCTTAGAGAGGGATAAATCCTACTTTGTAAAGGATCACTCTGATTCAAACAAAAAATTCTCTGAAACTCACATTATCAAGATGCTTGATTTCTTGATTGACAACATATTTGTTACGTTCAGAGGACTATTTTTCAACAGACTGTCGGCATTTCAATAGGAACAAATTGTGTCCCTCTTCTTATCGACTTGTTTCTTTATTATTCTGAGGCTGATTTCATACAGAAACTTCTTAGGAAGAAAGATAAGAAGTTAGCAATATCCTTTAACTCTACTTTTCGCTTTATCGGTAATTTGCACATTTTTCCTTTGATGTGTACTCGCTGATAATGTCAGTATCAGTGGACTGGCCGTGATATAAAAATTATTGGGTTAGTACGCAAATGACATGCGCGAATGCAACGCGTAAGGATCTACTTTCCCCTTTCATTCATAAAATTGCGCGTGATTTTTATCGCAGAAACGCACGAGATTTTTAGCGAATGAAACACTTGACATTGATTATAACTTTCACAAAGTTAGTTTAGCCTTTTTTGTTGTGAAAATGTGA
Source organism: Mytilus edulis (assembly GCF_963676685.1). Taxonomy (NCBI): domain Eukaryota; kingdom Metazoa; phylum Mollusca; class Bivalvia; order Mytilida; family Mytilidae; genus Mytilus; species Mytilus edulis. Next base: position 22,621,858 of record NC_092346.1, read on the forward strand.
ACAGAAAATGCATGAAAAAGCCGACAGACTTCAAAAAAATGCGTTATCTATAATTTATATATGAAGCACAACTAACACATGGTCCATGGTGTTCCAATCCGAGTTTTTATTCATACAATACCAATATACATTCCCCTAGCCTGGTGCTGTTCCAAGTAGTATTCTTTTTCTGTTTCTTGAGAAGTATTTGTTTTACCTGTTCAGTCACTATAAAGTGTTACAATTCATATTTAAACGCAACACATAAATAGTGACCAAAAAGGTACCGCTATCGCATGAGTGAAGCTAGAAAAAAATGAAATTTACGCATTTTCGACATTTTTGTGGGACCATCATATACAATTTTAAAAGATGTGGTTTCATTGTCAATTTAAAGACAGATATTCATAGAACAAAGAACAAAAAAGTGAACTTATTCTGCGGATCTAGGATAAATTTTAAAAACGGGGTAACCGGGGCACCATCTATTAAAATGTTTGAAATAATTATGAAGTAGACAAGAAATGAGCTTGTTCAGGTTATTTACAAATCAGTCAGCTTTAAGTTAGCTGCGGAACCGTAGCTCTTACAGGTCCTTATGCTAATTTTTGACTATTTGCGGACCATAGATGCGGAACCGTAGCTCTTAGGTTCCGCAGCTAGCTTTAAGTATAATTATATTACTTGACGTCGTTGAACTTAAAAAAGATGATCGGTGAAAATCTGCTGATTCATATCGTTACTCGTATCATTCTAATGTTCTGACTTACTATGCTCGAAAGGGGGGAGGGGGGTAGCGGACCTTCATTGGGACTGCGGGATCGGGTGTCTTTAAGCTCGTGATTTCGGGATACCGGGGTTTACTTTATTTAAAAATCACGGGAGTTTGAAATTACCAAATTCGACTATCACATTGGAGCTACTCTCGAAGAGCTCTCTTCGAGAGAATATACCAAAGTCGACTATCACAATTAAATCACAGGAGTTTGAAATCCTATCAATAAGGGGTTAAAAATATACCAAAGTCGACTATCACAGTAGAGCTTCTCTAGAAGAGCTCCTCTTCGAGAGAAGCTCTAATGTGATAGTCGACTTTGGTATATCCTCTTCTAGAGAAGCTCTACTGTGATAGTCGACTTTGGTATATTTTTAACCCCTTATTGATAGGATTTCAAACTCCCGTGATTTAAATTCGGGACCTCGTGATTTCGTGTTTTTAAACCCGGGATTTCGGGATCAGGACCCTCCTATCCCCCCTGTATGTTGATGCTTTGTGAAAAATAAAGAAATCTGACTTACCGGTATGCTACCATTATATTTGCCATTGTTAGAATCATGCCCAAAGCAGAATATTAATGGAACACATGCAATAATTCCTTTTCAATACTTTGTGCAAGAGAACGCCATGTTTACTGCATTGTGACAAAATTTCAAAAGACGTAATGCAGCCTGTGACGTCAAGTGTGATTCGCCGTGATTCGACGCGAAAACGAAGTTCGTTTGTTATTTTCTCTATTATTGTAGTAATTTTTATTTTTTTTTAATTACCGATAAACAGAATAAAGGACTTTTTGTTTTTGATACTGACTTTATCACAGAAAATATCAGGCTCGCCCTTCGGGCTCACCTGATATTTTACTGTGATAAAGTCAGTATCAAAAACAAAAAGTCCTTTATTCTATATATATTGATGATGTTCTTTCATTAAATAATTCAAAATTTGGTGACTATGTTGAACGCATCTATCTCATCGAACTAGAGATAAAGGATACTACAGATACAGTTTAGTCGGCCTTATATCTTGACTTACATCTAGAAATTGACAATGAGGGTCGGTTGAAAGCAAAACTTTACGACAAAAGAGATGATTTCAGCTTTCCAATTGTGCACTTTCCATTTCTAAGTAGCAACATTCCAGCAGCACCTGCATACGGGGTATATATCTCCCAATTGATGCGATATTCCCGTGCTTGCATTTCCTATCATGATTTTCTTGATAGAGGGTTGCTGCTCACAAGGAAGCTATTAAACCAAGAGTTCCAAATGGTGAGGTTGAAATCATCCCATCGTAAATTTTACGGACGCCATCACGAGTTGGTTGACCGTTATGGAATAACCGTTTCACAAATGATATCGGATATGTTCCTTGCGTCGTAGCTGCAATCCCCTTCCCTTTCATGAATGTGACCTATCGAATTAGACTATTTACCGGATTTGTTATCACATAAGCAACACGACGGGTGCCACATGTGGAGCAGGATCTGCTTACCCTTCCGGATCACCTGAGATCACTCCTAGTTTTTTGTGGGGTTTGTATTGCTTATTCTTAAGTTTTCTATGTTGTGTCATGTGTACTATTGTTTTTCTGTTTGTCTTTTTCATTTTTAGCCATGGCGTTGTCAGTTTATTTTCGATTTTTGAGTTTGACTGTCCCTCTGGTATCTTTCGTCCCTCTTTTACAGTAATTAATTAGGAAACCCTGCCCACCTAAGGCTTTGAATGTGTATATTTCTTCTTTATATAAGCTGTGGTCACCCATTACCGGATAGCACGAACCAGGAACATATATATAGATATACTGTTCCCAGCTCGAACAGACGCCGAACGGATGAAAAAAAAAAGGTTTTCCGTTGACAAAATTTTTATCCTTTAGGAGTCCGTTGGTGTACTGACCAAATAAAACGGACATGTAACAAATGTCTAACGGACACATGAAGGATATGAAACGTATGAGAAACGGAAAGGAACTGGTCTGAACTGATGTCGAACAATCCAATAGACTGTATAAAGCGGACACATAACGGAAGCGTACCGGATAAAACGGATGAATAAAATAAGCAGAAAATTTAACACAGCAATAATGATCAATTTGAATACAATATACTTTACAACGAGATTTTTTTTCGTGTGACTGGTTTTAATGAATTCTTAAATATGCCGCCAAGTGTGGAAAAGGAATGGGAAAAAATGTCAGAAAAAAAGCCTGACCATTCAGAAAATGAGTCAAAAATAATCATGATACAAAAGATGTCTTACATGTCAACAATAGATTTTTTTGACTTTTTCAATGGGTATGTATCCGTTTAATCCGTTATCTTTCCATTATCCTTCCGTTCAGCTGTTGTCACACCTTACCGGCCGCGGATAGCACGAACGGACGACTAACGAATGAAAAAAAGTTTTTCGCTGACAAAATTGTTATCCGTTCAGTTGGAAGTTCGTTGATGAACTGACCAAATAAAACGGCCACGTAACGTGTGCATGCATAACGAACTAACACAGGATATGCAACGTACGAAAAACGGAAACGTACCGGATAGAACGGATGTCGAACGTGCATCCAATGGAGGAGTACCGCATAAAAAGACAAATAAAGGAAGTGTACCCGATAAAACGGATGATCAAGATATGCAGAAATGTTAAAGGCGACAATAATAATACCTGTAAATCGCATGAATATTCAAAAAGTTTCCGTGTAACTGGTTTATGATGTTCTTCAAAATTCGGCTAAATTTAAGGATAGGGTTCTGAACTGAATTTTAATGTGCGTATTGTTATGCGTTTACTTTTCTACATTGGCTAGAGGTATAGGGGGATGGGTGAGATCTTATAAACATGTTTATCCCCGCCGCATTTTTGCGCCTGTCCCAAGTCAGGAGCCTCTGGCCTTTGTTAGTCTTGTTTTATTTTTTTTGTCGAGGCTGCAACTTTTGTTGCAGAAAGCTCGACATAGGGATAGTGATCCGGCGTCGGCGGTGGCTACGGCGGCGGCGTTAGCTAACTTTTTAAAAGCTTTATATTTTAGAGGGTGGAAGACCTGGATGCTTCATACTTTGTATATAGATGCCTCATGTTACGAAGTTTCCGTCAGTCACATGTCAAATGTCCTTGACCTCATTTTCATGGTTCAGTGACCACTTGAAAAAAAGTTCAGATTTTTTTAAATGTTGAATTCTCTCTTATTATAAGTAATAGGATAATTGTATTTGGTATGTGCGTACCTTGCAAGGTCCTCATACCCGTCAGACAGTTTGACCTCGACCTCATTTCATGGATCAGTGAACAAGGTTAAGTTTTGGTGGTCAAGTCCATATCTCAGATACTATAAGCAATAGGTCTAGTATATTCGGTGTATGGAAGGACTGTAAGGTGTACATGTCCAACTGGCAGGTGTCATCTGACCTTGACCTCATTTTCATGGTTCAGTGGTTATAGTTAAGTTTTTGTGTTTTGGTCTGTTTTTCACATAATTTATGCAATAGATCTACTATATTTGTTGTATGGAATGATTGTAAGATGTACAATGTCATCTGACCTTGACCTCATTTTCATGGTTGAGTGGTCAAAGTTAAGTTTTTGAGTTTTGGTCTTTTTATCTAATACTATATGCCATAGGTTAACTATATTTGGTGTATGGAAATATTTTATGATCTATATGTCAGTCCCGCAGGTTTTATTTGACCTCGACCTCATTTTCACGGTTCATTGCTCAGTGTTAAGTTTTTGTGTTTTGGTCTATTTTTCTTAAACTATAAGTAATAGGTCAACTATATTTGTTGTATGGAAGCATTGTTAGCTGTACATGTCTGCCTGGCATGGTTCATCTGACCATGACCTCATTTTCATGGTTCATTGGTCTTTGTTTAGTTATCTTGGTTAATGCTAAGTTTATGTGACAGTTTTTAATAAAGCTTTATACTTAGGACTATCAACATAATATCAATAATTAGTAAAGAAGGCGAGACATTTCAGCGTGTGCACTCTTGTAATTTTAGTTTCTTGTGTACAATTTGGAGTTTAGTATTGCGTTCATTATCACTGAACTAGTATATATATTTGTTTGGGGGCCAGCTGAAGGACGCCTCCGGGTGCGGGAATTTCTCGCTGCATTGGAGTCCTGTTGGTGACCTTCTGATGTTGTCTGTTCTATGGTCGGGTTGTTGTCTCTTTGACACATTCCCCATTTCCATTCTCAATTTTATTCTGATTTGAATAACAATTGCTTGGTAGTGAAGACGTGCTCTTACTCTAAGATCAATAATGAATAATAAGAGTTCATGACACTCAAAAAATCTGACATACAAATAATTCGCATTTCTGACTCGAAATTTTCAATCGCCATTTATCCGTTTCGCATCCGTTCAACACCCTTGTCCGATAGAAGTTTGTCGGTGAATTTATCTACCGGACCCCTAAAATATGAATAACGGACATGCAAGTAACGCATAGTGCGCTAGTGGTTTATGCCACAGGGTAGTGATATGCGTCAAGTGTGGTTACAATTCATTGATTTGTTAACTACCGCTGGCTAGCATACTTGCTGTGTGAAAAGAAAGCCGAGTGTGTAAGTCTTTCCTGTCAGTACATAGCCTCTACACTAACAAGACTCCTACAGTGCCTCCCCGCGACAGTGCACGTAAACTGGGGTCTAGTACCTCAGGCTAAACTGCAGGAGATCGCGGAGCAGCAAGTGCCCTATACATGCAGTGTGTAGGCCCACCGGTGTGTGGATATGCCCTAGCACTCATCAACCGTGTCCAAGCTATGGGTAAATAGGCGGTTAGATGAGAGTCGTAGCCCAGTAAGGTAACTCATCTAGGAGATGGTAAACTTCGAAAACAAACCTGGATAGAATGGATTCATAAGCTCAGGACAGCAGCCCTTCTGGAGGATGGAGACCTTGACTACAAATTCCCTGGCTCTCCAGGTTTGAGTGTTGGGCATGGGGTTAACTCCCCCATCCTGTAAAAACTACTACAGTTACAGAAACCACAACAAATGAAATTAGATTACACTCTGTTATATGTTCAACGGGGGACTCAAACCACAGCGGAATGACTTTTCCTAGTGAAAGCGCTATTGTGGAAACTAGGAAAATGAATATGAGTCTTCTAGGGCCTAAAGCACAAATACATATAGGCTTATATGTAGCAATAATTATATGCAAAGAAAAGGCAAAATCATTACTAGAATGAACCAATCAGTGAAAGATTAGTAACAGCAAGATTTAACTCCAACTACTGTAAACTTTCTATCATACAGTGTTACGCACCAACAAATGATGCTGAAGATGAGACCAAGGATGATTTTTATGAACAGCTGCAGACTGCCATTTCCAAAGTACCTCAACACGACATGCTGGTAATAATGGGAGACCTTAATGATAAAGTAGGATCCGACAACACTGATGCTGAAAATGTGATGGGCAGGCATGGTTGCGGGGTGAAAAATGAGAATGGTGAACGTGCTATCGATCTTTGTCTTTGCAATAAAATGGTGATAGGAGGGCCCATCTTTCCACATAAAACATCCATAAACTAACATTGAAATCACCTGATGGAAGAACGGTTAACCAGATTGACCACATATTGGTGAACAACAAGTGGCGTAGATCATTAAGAGATGTACGAGTACTCAGGGGTGCAGATGAAAACAGTGATCACTTTCTACTGAAAGCTTCCATCAAGCTAAAACTAAGAAAGGCACCTATTGAAAACCAGAACAGAAAGAGACTAGACACAGCAAGGTTGAAGTCACCAAATGTCAAGAAAGCTTTTTGCTTAGAATTGAAAAATCGGTTTAGTGTGCTAGATAACTCTGGTGATAGAGAAGATAGTGTACAAGAGAAATGGGATAACATCACAGATATTTATAAGTAAAGACGGCAGAAAAGACAGTTGGTCACAAGACAAAAAAGAACAAAGATTGGTTAACATCGGAAACATGTAAAAAAAAATGAAGAAAGAAAGACTATAAAACTGAAACCAGTAAATGCAAAATCCAAAAGGTTACAAGATCAACTGCAAGTAACATACAGAGCAAAAGACAAAGAGGTTAAAAGAAGTGCTAGAAAAGATAAAGACAATATCTGGAGGACCTTTCAAAAGAAGCAGAAAAGGCAGCCATTCTTGGAGAGTTAAGTACAGTTTACAAAATCACCAAACAACTCTGTGGAACATCAAATGCACAGACAGCACATGTAAACGACAAAAATGGCAAAGCATTGAAAACAGAAAGGGAACACGGGGAAAGGTGGGTACAACATTTCAAAGAGGTATTAAACTGCCCTGAGCCTGATTTCATAGCTACCCCTGAACCATCAGAAGATGATTTAAACATCAACACAGAACCATCAACTATAGATGAAGTAAGAAATACCATTAAATCATTGAAGACAGGGAAGGCACCAGGCATTGATTCCATTCAAGCAGAGATGTTAAAGGCAGACTTAGATACATCATCCAAAGTACTCCACATTCTTTTCCTTGTCATCTGGGAAGAAGGGGACATTCCATCAGACTGGAGCAAAGGCCTGATTGTGAAAGTACCAAAGAAAGGCAATCTACGCAACTGTGACAACTGGAGAGGGATTACATTACTTTCTGTCCCTAGTAAGGTCTTTACAAAATTCTTCTTAAAAGAATTGATAAAATTGTGGATGAAAAGCTTAAAGAAGAACAAGCAGGCTTTAGAAGAGGCAGAAGATGCATTGACCAAATTTTCACTCTGAGGAACATCATCGAGCAATACATTGCATGGAACACACCACTCTTCATTAATTTCATCGACTTCAAAAAGGCCTTTGACAGTATACATAGAGAAACTCTTTGAAAAATTGTTAAATTTTTTGGCCATGGCGTTGTCAGTTTGTTTTAGATTTATGAGTTTGACTGTCCCTTTGGTATCTTTCGTCCCTCTTTTAAATCATATGGAATTCCACCTAAGATATTGATGCTAATAAAAGCCTTCTGCAACAGCTTTGAATGCAGTGTCATCCTTCATTGCTCTATCTCAGATTCATCTGGAGCAAAATCTGGTGTAAGACAAGAATGTATTATATCACCAATCCTATTTTTATTGGCCATTGACTAGGTACAAAGAAATACAACATCAGACAAGAAAAGGGGTACCCAGTGGACCATGTTTAAGTTATAACCAGCTTGAAGACCTTGATTGTGCTGATGACATTGCCATATTATCAACAACAAGTGAACACCTCCAAGAGAAGACCAACATACTTAACAACTATGCGAAGCAAACTGGTCTGGAATGTCAATGCCAAGAAGGCCAAGGTAATGTCAATATACACTAGAAATACAACACCAATAACAATCAATGATCTGCCAGTGGACAGTGTTGAAGATTTCACTTACATTGGAAGCATCATAAGCAAAGATAATGGAACAGGGAAGGATATAAAGGCAAGATTATCTAAGGCACGTGCAACATTTGCAAGACTTAATACAATCTGGAAATCCAACCAGTACAGTTTAAGGACCAAACTGCGAATTTATAACAGCAATGTAAAATCTGTCCTACTGTATGGTTCAGAAACTTGGCGTGTTTAAGTGAGTGACCTTCAAAAAGTAGATGCTTTCCATACTAGCTGCCTAAGAAAAATCAACAAAACATTCAGGCCAAATAAGATCAGGAAAAAGAGCCTTTTGGAGAAATGCAATGCTAAGAGTATAACAGCAGAAATTAAACAACGAAGATTTAGATGGTTATGCCATGTACTGAGAATGCCACAACGTCGCACACCTAAAAAGCTCTATATTGGACACAACCAGGAAAAAGGAAACCAGGAAAACCTAGAATCACCTGGCGAAGAACTGTAACAGCAGAATTAGAAGCAATGGGCTACACCTGGGACCAAGCCCAGTACATGGCTAAAGTCAGAGAGAAGTGGAGGTAGTTTGGTGTGGCCTTATGTCCCACTTGGGATGAAGAGGATAAGTAAGTAAGTAAGTAAGTAAGTAACGCATACAAAACAGAAACCGAACGGACCAGTACGGTAACAAAAAACGGACGCCTACAGGATGTGAAACGGACACTTCATCCGTTAAATGTCCGTTCAAAGTTTTAAACATGCTCAAAATTTGCTACCGGGCTGAACGAACAACGACGGTAAAACGGACGCTAAACCGCGGACATTAAACAGAAATGAATGGACGTCTTACGGATAAGAACGGACGTCTAACGGACAAGAACAGACGTCTAACGGACATGAACGGACTGAAAAAAAAGTAATCCGTTCGGCGTCCGTTCGCGTTATCCGTTAAGCCTCGGTCACACCTTAACGGATAGCTCGAATGGATGCCTAACGGATATATAATAGATCGTTTTTCAATCAGACAGTCTGACTTGACAATTTGTTCCAACTTTCTTATACTGTATATGTCCGTAGTATATCACTGTATTTGAGGAAAATTAACCTACAGTGCATGCATAGCAAAAATCATTAATTTCATGTCAAATTTTTAAGTATATTTCATATTTTCATATTTGAAGATCGTTTTTCAGTAATATCTTTGAAGGCTTGTATGGTTCGATTTAAACGCAGATTTATATGTACAATATTTGTTTATTTAGTCATACATTTTTTTGGGGTTGTCTTTGTTCCTTTTTTCCCCTTTTCTGGTCAACTTGTATCATCTTTCGGGATAATCTGAATGTCTTATGCAATAAAAAAAATAAGTTAAAGGTTAACAAGTTTTTCAGTATTTCAGAGAGTTCATTTTACTGGTCAATGGATGGCACAACGATAAGCGCAACGGATGTCATCAGCTGGGTAACTGTAAGTTGCTGGCTTCTATAGCTGTCCCAAAGCTCCATCAGCTTGGACTGTGCTCTCTTTGTGGCTGCTCTTTGGTAGCGGGTGAGTTTGTGCTCCGACACCAACTGAATCTGCATGGGCAGGTACCTGGCTTCATCACTGAGAACTTTCAGCATCACATACAAGTGCATGAAGGCTGGCACCCTTGGCCTTGCGATTTAGTCTGTTGTGCTAGCCTTCCACGTCGTTGTTGGTGCGAATGGGTTGGCCAAAAACAGTCCAAGCACTGATGGGGAAGATTGCGCTGCCTATCCATGCATCTGCGTTCACTGATGTAGATTAGCAGGCGATACATGCGGTTGTTAGACGGTCCTTGTTAGGCTGTACACGACTTTTAAGCTTTTGGAAGGCTGCTGGAATGTGCTCTTTTGGTAGGTAGGGAAGTTCACAAATTAATGAGTTTCTGTGTATCAGCTACTACTATTGGCCGGGGTCAGTTGTATTGTCGGACTATAGGTGTTTCGGACCAATGGGGTGTCAGACTAACGGGGTGTCGAACCAATGGGGTGTCGGACTAACGGGGTTTCGGAACATCGGGGCTGCCCCGTAGGGAACAGTGTGGATGGTAAATAAATCTAGAATATTTACCAGTTTATTGTTACTTTTGCTTACTGTCTTTAATAGCATTACCTAAATGGCACGTATAGTCTTACAATTATTGCCATATATCATAACTTCCTTGAAAATTGTCTCTTCGCTCATACCCATATTTGTGACATTCCTAGTTCTTTCAGTTTTCTAACTATTTCGTGTTTTCACCATTTCCAAATGTCTTAACTTGAAAGCTTGTTCCCCCTTCCAATTTCATGATATATACTAGTATATATCTGTTTTCATTAGAACTATAAATAATATATGCACAAAAAAGATGTTGGAACGTTTTTAGTGTCAGTATCAAAGCATATATATGGTAGAACAAATTATGTGATCTGATTGACCACACAGATTTTATTTAAAATTTACCTTATTTCAAATAGACCTTAATTCAAATAAATACTGTAATTTAGTAATGTTTTGTCCAAGAACAATAGAATTTTGACATTACAACATTTTCATAAACATTTTTATCTAGTAATGAAATTCATAAAATGGGCCCATAAAAATCAACTTTGGGACGTTCAACAGTGGCAAAATCAGATTCGAGATTCAATATTTCATTACAGGCTCACCACTTGTACAACATATAATACAATCGTTATAACATATATACATTTAATAAAGCAGTAATAGTATAAATTAAAATACAAGTGCCATTCTATGAATAATTATGAGAGACTATAGAAATCAATATAAATCTATAACTATATAGTCTCGTTTCTTCTTTGCTTGTACCTTGTTTGTTTCGAAATTAGACTCTGGGCATTGTGGAGACTAAACGGGTATAACACCTTATTAGAGTTAAGCTCTAACAAAGTAGTCTCCCAATCCCATCGTCCAATTTTCTTTCTATTTTTTTTCTATTGGTGTTGTCTTTATCTTCTTTCTTTGCTATCTTGTACCCTTTGAGATTTTTCTTTTTAATTTTTATTTAGTTGTATTTTCTGTATTTTCTGTATATTTCTTTATCCTTATGAAATTTGATTTGTAATTTGCAAAGATTTAAAGTGCCCTCATAATGCCTACAGGTCCATACTGTGTATGTATATCCATATATTATAGGCATTAGTTCTTTTTTTATGCCTACCAGTAAAAGTGATTTTTCACTTATTTCAAAAGTTGGATCTTCTGACTGTCCGTTTTGTGTCACATAGGTTCTAAACATTTTTAATTCTTGACCGTCTATAAATAGATGTTCTAATGTTTCGAAATGTCTATTGCAATACTTGCATTGTGGATCTATACCTCTTATTCCTCTATCTATTTGTTTTTCTCCTGTTAATACAGCTCTGTGTATTATTTTATAGATAAATTCTCTGTGTATATTATTTTTAATGTCAGCTATTGTTGTCCAAATATTTGTAAATTCTATTTTTTTGTTGTTCTTCTACTGTTATTATTTTTTTCCTTTGTCCAATGGTTTCATAATAATTATGTTTTAGTGAAATGTTTTCTGTTAGTTTGATTTTACTTCTGTATTGGATATATAATTATTTTATTTTTTTTGCATTTTTCCCAAATTGTTCTGAGTGGCTGTATCTATTTTCTGCTAATTCCAGCATAAGTTCTCTTGTTGTTATCCCTAGAAAATAAGTATATAGGGTTTTCCAGATTGTTGGTTTTCCATTGAACATATCACTTATTTTTTGCAGCCGCATGGCATTAATCTTTTCTTCAAAATCAGGCATTTGAATTCCCCCCTTTTTTTTCTTTTTGTTCAAAGTTGTTCTTTTAATTAGCTCTGGGCCATTCCATATAAATTTATATCATGCTCTATTTATCCTTTTTGTTATTTCTTGAGTTGGTAGAATTACTCGTGCTACAAACCATGATTTGCTCAACATATATGTATTTATTATGTGTACTTTTGAGTATATGTCTATATTTCTGTTTTCCCATTCCTTACATGTTTTTGCTATTGTTTCCACTATTGGGTTCTAGTTTTTGACCATTTTATTTTCCCCAAATTTTATTCCTAGTACTTTAACATTTTCCTTAATTAAATCCTTTACCTGTTGATTATTGATTGCTTTTGTCCTTCCTATTTCTAATATTTCTGTTTTAGATTCATTTATTTTTGACCCCGATACCTCGCCAAATCTTTTAAATTCTTTCACAAGATGGTCGTAATCTGAAATTTCTGTTGTGATAGTGGAGCAGTCATCTGCGTGTTGGAATAATGCGCATTTTCTTTTCTGTTTGGTAGGTTTATTCCTTTTATCTATTTCGAATTATTGTTTGATGCCAAAGGTTCTATGAATAATGCATAAATTGTAATAGATAAAGAGCACCCTTGTGTTATTGAACGTTCTATTTTTCTTTCTTTTGTGAGATGACCGTTAATCTGTATCTTACTCTTTATATCTTTATAAATAATCTCAATCCACCTAACTATGCCAAGGGGGAATTCATTATTTTCATAACTTGAATAGTATAATTATGCTCCACTCTATCAAATGCTTTTTCTTGGTCAAAGGATACAAGATAGCCATTCCAATCATTTATTTCCTTTTAGTGTCGCTGGAACTTGTTAATTATTTCTTTTGCATCTTTTGATATAAGTATACATACACCCCTTGCCCTATTTTCTCCATCAGAACTGTAAATCTTATAATTTGTTGTGGCTTCAATATCAATTTGGGTTGATCTTTTTAGTACCCCTGTTTTTTTGTAGACAAATGATATTTGCGTCTTGGTACCTATTGATAATATCTTTATACTTAGTGTTGATATTTTTCCTTATATTTTGTGAAATAATATGAAGGGTGCTCATGTGTGCTAGTAGAAGAGAGTATAGTAGTAATGAGAAGATACTTATCATAAATAAATATTAAATATTAAGTATTTCATGATTTTATTAAGACTATTTTTTTAGCCGAAATTTACCACATTTTGAACGAAAGAAAATTTATTGCGTGTTACTATCACGGAATTTTGACTCTGATTACACCAATAAGACATGGTTCATATGTGTGCCAAATATCTTTCGTGTAATGTTAATCGGTGAGAAGAAAAAAAACCATTGAAAATAATTCTGCCTCGATTCAAACACGCCTTTTCTCGTGTCGTTAATCGTTTTGTAGCTTACACTATCAGGTCATTAACTAGGACAATTGTCACTAACTTCATTTCTCTTTTTTGCTTTTTGTGTGGTCGATTTGTATATTTGAAATAGTCCAGGTAGTTTCATGATCGTTGCTTTGTAATTGGAAATATTTTTTTGTTGGTTTTTATACCTTTAATTGTTTTATTTGAATTGATAGATTTGTTATAATTGTAATATACAAATGAAATCCTTCGGTCACGTTTCAGACCCGGAAAATGGCACACATTCACAGTCCTGTTAAACTATTAGTACTGCAACTGACATCGAAAAAGACGCTTAGTTAACGAGTTTAATGGTCCGGAATAACACACGGCTGCAAATTGTTTTAAATGATAGAATAATATCTATATTTTAATTTCCGTCGGGTCGTAAAAAGTTTCTATGGTCACATTTTTGTATTTTATCCCTTTAATGGGGGTACCCCTCAATTTACGGTTTTGGGTAGTTACCTTAAAATCCAAAAATATATTTTTTGGTTAAATTTCCCGCTATTTTCGTAAATATTTTCTATGCACATATCATCAAGGATCATCGAAATGATGAAGACATAAATATAATACCATCTCCAAGTAAAACTTTCAAACTTAAAGTTAGCTGTTTTTTTAGATAGAAATATAACGCGTTTTTCTGTGAAAACGAGAAAACATATGATTCAAAAATAGTATTTGACATTTGAGAGGACAAAACATATTATTACGATACTGCATGCAAATTTGGTTGGGCAAATTCTAAACAATTTTGTCAAAAACTCAAAAATAAAAACATCAATTGTACCTTTTTTAATTACGGAAATTTCCTATCCGTCAATCAGCTCCACCATTTATTTTTTCCTTCACCATCAATTTGATAGTTTCGATGTGATTATGTAGATTTTGTAGGAGAAGTTAATTTATTTTTGAGTGATTTGAATATATTTAGTAGTTCTTTCGTAAATAAGTTATATTTTTGTTAATAAAATTTTGACTTTATATCAAAGTTAACCAAATCCTTCGGATAAGAGGTTTTTCCGGATAATGACTATAGTTGACATTGTGTGAAAATACATTGTATGTCAATGTTTAACCTCAGAGCAATTAATATGCATGCAAGTGGTCGGGGGAAAAGTACTATTGAAGATTCGCAGAGATTTGGTGTGTGACAAGGTGATGCTAAAACCAACTTCTCTTAATATTTTGCTTTCCGTGGGCGAATCATCAGTGATGTTATGAGACTTGCACAAGAAGGCAAAATTGGTGCGTCTTTAAATTAGATTGATTGATTGATTGTTGGTTGCTTAACGTCCAGTGACAAATATTTCATGCATGTTCAGGACGAGAACAAATTAACAATAAAAACAATAGGTAGGTTTTGTCATAATAGAGGCCATTCGGGATGATGATCGGGAAAATTTAGACTGCCACTGGAAAATGATGGTATATTGGATTGGGACAGAAATTTTCCATTGCAACATGCCACCATCGGACTCCTCAAAGAGTTGATGCAAGGGTTTTTAACATGCAAAGAACGTGACACTCCCTTTACACGAGGCATCGGACTTAACGTCCCCATTCTGACCGGACGTGACTGCGAACTTGATACATCCAGCACATCGTTTTACAGCCGGTCGGGAGAAGACCAAGTGACCATATTTCGTTTCCCCAGTCACCCTTGGGTAACTTTAAATTAGAAACAACAGAAATCCATACATGTGATCAAACTGATCGACATGTATCCTCACAACCTGACACTTTTATACGATCTCGCGCTCAGTTTCTTCCTTGTAGTTTGGATATGAAAACAGGGTTTTTGTGTAAAAGACAAACCTTTCAAAAAACCCAGAAAACTACGCAAATCTGAGTCCTCTAAACGTGTTGACAGTCTTTTAAGTTGTGCTTATTAATGTGAGTAATCATTTATCCATGCATAACCAAGTACTTATTGAAGTCAACACCTGTGCAATTAAGTAAAACAGTTTCTGAAAAATTAGAATTTGAACTTGCTGTCAGTCCATTAATAACGATTGTTAGTGATGTGATTTGTTCTTCCATAAAAAAAAAAGCCTTTCTCATGTAGCACATCCTCTATATATACCGATCAATTTTACCCAAGATTGTCTCTGATGCTTAACAAACTGCCAAACTCCAGAACTAACTAGATATTGTGACACCTTACAAATCAGACACAGTGGGGCCAAGGGATATGAAATATAGAGTTTAGCTCTGAACTCAATTTAGGGGATGCCATATCTGCTGCAGGAAAATTGAAGTCTATGTTAAGACTTTCAGAATTACACCAAGGTGTGTCTGAAAATATTAAGGATACATTAAAAGAAGAATAACTACTTCACCCTGCCACCAGTGCTCTTATGAGCTATGTCCTCGTTTTGGTATTTCTATGGAAACGCATAGCTTGTTAATAGATATAGGAAGATGTGGTATGAGTGCCAATGATACAACACACAATCCAAGTCACAATTTATAAAAGTAAACCATTATAGGTCACGGTCTGGTCTTCTACACGGAGCCTAGGCTCAAAAGTTCATTTGTTAGTTAATTGATAAAAATAACACAAAGGCGCTTCTGAACCGTATATTGTCCCTAAAGATAACAAAAATTCGTAAATGTATGGCTATTACAAAATCAATCGTTTCTGTAGCAACATTCGCCCCATTACATTTTGGATTGGCAGTGCAGATACATCATGCATATGCATATGGGAATATGGGTCACGAACATTGATCGAAACTTTGTACTCACATTTCGTTTGTGTTTCCTATGCAAAGGTAAGACTATATCTGACGAGTTTGACCGAATCATGACGGTATTTACGCTCCAGATAGCATTTGTACTCAAAAACTGTGTTTGCTTTGAACAAACTCTGTCCTACACCGAACTTGTTCTTATAAAAAAAGGGAAGTGTCTTGTAATGCTAATACGCGTACTGAATCCGCATATGATGACTAAGAGATTGATTCATGTCACTATTTTATGAATACTTGAGCTATTGTGTGTCGCTTTTAAAAGTTATATAAGGATCATGACTGATTTTGAATTACAACATTAGAAAATTGGCATTGCATTGTATAATTTTTCATCCTTCCCTTAAAAAATTAATGAGTTAACTTTTTTACCAGGATTATCCCACTAAAAAATGTTCATGCACCAAAATGACTTTGTTTTACACTCAATTTTTTTAAACCTCGCATTCGCCTCGGGTGACTATAGTATATTTTGTGTTATAACTGCTGTCTAGACTTTGCAAGTACACAATATGTATTTATCTATAACTAGATACTAATTTTCACAAAATACACAACCTTTAAGATGCAAAATTAAAAACACTGTTTCAGCGCTTGAATTTGGTTTTTTTCAAAGATAGAAAAAATATTGAAATAATTTGATAAACTGGTGTTTTATACTTTAGAAAATAATTCTGTAATATACTATAGTGAAATACTATACACAATATGAAAGTTTATGGATGTGAAAAGGTCAAGGCCACTTCTTCTTTTGCTATGTCTTAAATGGAAAAAAATCAGAAGGTTCCAAATCAACGCCATTTTGTAATGGCAGCTTTTCATATAAGTAGTCAAATTTGTCGTTTTAACATCGTTTATACCATATGCTTATGATTGAATCGTTTTTGTAGCATTCTATTGAATAAATATCAGAATATTTCTCCTTTTTGTCCTTGTGGTTGAAATGTTGATATTTTTAAGTCTGACCTTTGACCTCAATTTCACAAAATTGTGACCACTCTGGATTTTTACGATCCAACTTTTCTTATTGTACACGTTTTCCTCTTTCCATCGATATATAATTTAGGTGTGTGTTCTTCCGGACCATTAAAGTTTTAAAAAATGAACTCTGGTTGCAGTACTATATGCCCATCAAGCCCGAAACGAAGTAGGAATGAAATACAATGGGATAAGTGTGTTATATGTCAGGGTTCTTCTACTGAATTGCTTATTAATATGCGAAGAATTAGCACAAACAAAGGCTTTATCGAGGCTATGGAAGCACGGAAAGATTGTAGTTTATTGCATGATGCTTCAGACCTAGACAATCTTCGTACTGTTGATTACAAAATGTTGTACCACCATTTTTGCTATAAATCTTACACTAGCAGACACAACTGCAGTTATTATAAAGCTGAATCAAGTTCTTGTTCGTCTTTAAAAATGTTTCGGGTCATATATAGAAGGTCGTCAAATTCCTGACTGGAAAAAGTTTCTTTGAGTCAGTGAAAACCAGCAGGCTTAATCAGATTTCTTGGCGAATCGATTGTTCAGCATCATGGTAGATCAACAGTTACTATGATACACGAGGGAGTCATATTCTAGCTAGCACTTAAGCTCAGAAGGAGTTATTCAGGTTTTAAGAATTATTTTGTACGCCCGATGAAGTAGATACTCGCATGACTTTACATGTTATTCATGTAGACAAAGAGTTCGGTGTGAAAGGAATCAAGGGTAGGATAATAATAAAGTCGCAAGATACAGATATTCTGATCTTATGCGTTTTTCCCTCCATGCAATATACGCATGGGCTATGGTTTCAAACAGGCACTATAACTTGCACACAAGATTTGCGCCGCTATATACCTATCCATGAAATATGTAAAAGTCTCGGGTTTGCCATCTGTAACATTCTACCAGCCGTTATGCTTTAAAATGATGTGTTCCAACGTAATCGGCCCAGTTTTTGATCGGTAAGGGCATTGGTTTTTTTTTTTAGTCTTGAAGGACAACCCCAAACTCCGAAACAGTGGTGACGTTGCTTCGCTAAACTATCATTAGGATAGCGTTAGGAGTTGGTGGCAGTGGTTATAGTCAACGTAGCGTAGTAAAGAGGACGTAACCGCTGTTTCGGAGTTCGGGACAACCCAGATGATTTCACCGATTTGTCAAACCTTTTTAATTATGACGTCGATGAATCTATAGATGCAGCTCGAGATCTTGTTGTTAGATTGAATGATCTCAAGTCAAAACTAACCAGATGCTCCGCAGGGCGCAGCTATATACGACCGCAGAGGTTGAACCCTGAACAGTTGGGGCAAGTATGGACACAACATTTAAGCTGGATTCAGCTCTAAATTGGGATTGTGATTAAATAGTTGACACAGCATAGGTTTCTGACACAGAATGAATGTGGTCTAATGAACTTAAAATATTTTTTTTTGCCTTTGAGCAATTCACTATGCTGTTGAATATTAATCCTCTTAAAAAAATGTTTGAAGAAATTTTAATTTCATTTTTATTTATGAAATCTGAAATGAAAAAAATTTACCCCCCCCCCCATTTTTTTTTCACATCCCCCTTTCCCTTTTTCCAAAACTGATCTCAATTCAAATTCCTAATGGAGTTTGCAACAATAACTACTCATTTAAATACATCATAAAATATTAAAATGTAAAATAAAGTGCTTGTTATCACTGAATGGTAAAGATTGTTTTAATTTATCAGTTGGTAGTAAAAGTGAATATACAATGATTTAAGTTGATTCAACTAGTATTCTGGACAAAGAAAGATAACTCCAATTGAAAATTTCTTGCTATTGCACAATATTGTGCAATTAGATATTTCTTGCTATTGTGCAATACTGTGCAATTGAAAATATTTGCTATTGCACAATACTGTGCAATTGAATATTTCTTGCTATTGCGCAATACTGTGCAATTGAAAATTGCTTGCTATTGCACAATACTGTGCAATTGAAGATTTCTTGCTATTGCTAAATACTGTGCAATTGAAAATTTCTTGCTATTGCACAATACTTAATATAATAATTTTGGATCCTGATTTGAACCAACTTGAAAACTGGGCCCATAATCAAAAATCTAAGTATATGTTTAGATTCAGCATATATAAAAAAAGCCCAAGAATTCAATTTTTGTTAAAATCAAACTTAGTTTAATTTTGGACCCTTTGGACTTTAATGTAGACCAATTTGAAAACGGGACCAAAAATTAAGAATCTACATACACAGTTAGATTTGGCATATCAAAGAACCCCAAGGATTCAATTTTTGATAAAATCAAACTAAGTTTAATTTTGGACCCTTTGGACCTTAATTTAGACCAATTTGAAAACGGGACCAAAAATTAAGAATCTACATACACAGTTAGATTCGGCATATCAAAGAAACCCAATTATTCAATTTTTGATGAAATCAAACAAAGTTCAATTTTGGACCCTTTGGGCCCCTTTTTCCTAAACTGTTGTGACCAAACCTCCCAACCTTCCTTTTATGGTCATAAACCTTGTGTTTAAATTTCATAGATTTCTATTTACTAATACTAAAGTTATGGTGCGAAAACCAAGAATAATGCTTATTTGGGCCCCTTTTTGGCCCCTAATTCCTAAACTGTTGGGACCAAAACTCCCAAAATTAATCCCAACCTTCCTTTTTTGTTCAAAAACCTTGTGTTTAAATTCCATTGATTTCTATTTACTTATACTAAAGTTATTGTACGAAAACCAAGAATAATGCTTATTTGGGCCCTTTTTGGCCCCTAATTCCTAAACTGTTGGAACCAAAACTCCCAAAATCAATCCCAACCTTCCTTTTGTGGTCATAAACCTTGTGTCAAAATTTCATAGATTTCAATTTACTTAAACTAAAGTTATAGTGCGAAAACCAAGAAAATGCTTATTTGGGCCCTTTTTGGCCCCTATTTCCTAAAATGTTGGGACCAAAACTCCCAAAATCAATCCCAACCTTCCTTTTGTGGTAATAAACCTTGCGTTAAAATTTCATAGATTTCTATTCACTTTTACTAAAGTTAGAGTGCGAAAACTAAAAGTATTCGGACGACGACGACGCCAACGTGATAGCAATATACGACGAAAAATTAAAATTTTTGCAGTCGTATAAAAATAAATCATTGTGACCTTAACAAATTGAGCGTAAAACTGGCTACAATTCAAATTTCTCCCTTGTCAAACTTCCTCCTTGTGAATCTACTTTTAAACAATATGTAATAAGAGCTTCACGCCAGAATGGACGTCAAGTTGGTTACCTATTCCCTATTCCCTATTCGTTACCTATTCCCTATTCCCTATTCGTTACCTATTCCCTATTCCCTATTCCCTATTCGTTACCTATTCGTTACCTATTCCCTATTCCCTATTCGTTACCTATTCGTTACCTATTCCCTATTCCCTATTCGTTACCTATTCGTTACCTATTCCCTATTCCCTATTCGTTACCTATTCCCCATTCCCTATTCGTTACCTATTCGTTACTTATTCCCTATTCCCTATCGTTACCTATTCGTTACTTATTCGATTTTTAATATCCTTCCCCCTTTTTAATTAATTATTATTCTTCTTCTTCCTCTTCTTCCTCTTCTTCCTCTTCTTCTTCCGCCACTTTAAAAATGAACTTGTCCGCAGCATTTCTCCAAAACTACTTGTCAGATTTACTTAGGGTTTCATAAAATGTTAGACTAATATGTCTAGGTGAGCCATCAATCGCTCATTTGTGCATTGGGGTCTATTAAGGGGCAATAAAACTAATCAAATGAAATTAAATAAAAGTTCCTGGGGGTCACCCCCACCCCGTTCAATTTGAGAATGTACTATTATCTTGTAAATGGTCCAGATCCCCACCCCTAAACTATATATGTTCTTGAATAGGACGATAAAACAAATCAAATGAAATTAAATGGAAGTCCCCGGGGGTCATCCCCACCCGTTCAATTTTAGAATGTGCTATTATCTTGTAAACGGTCTAGATCCCCACTCCTAAACCATATATATTCTTGTAGGGGACAATAAAACTAATCAAATGAAATTAAATGGAAGTTCCTTGGGGTCACCCCACCCCGTTCAATTTGAGAATGTACTATTATCTTGTAAATGGTCCAGATCCCCACCCCTAAACCATATATATTCTTGTAGGGGACAATAAAACAAATAAAATGAGATAAAAGGGAAGTCCTGAGGGGGTCATCCCACCCCCTTTTGTTTGAAAACTTGTAAACGGTCAACATCCCCACCCCTAAACCATATATATTCTTGTAGGGGACAATAAAACAAATAAAATGAAATGTAGGTAAAGTCCCTGGGGGTCACCACCACCCCCTCCTGTTTGAATACTTGTAAATGGTGGAGATCCCCACCAGTAAGCCCCATATATTCTTGTATGGGACAAAAAATCAAATCAAATGAACATGGGACCATATGAATTGCGAGTTATGGGAGCTTTGTTTGGGAGACGTCGTAACAGCATCCTGTTACAATTACTTCTTGTTGTTTATACTCTTATATCTGGTACTAGTTCTAAATTTGTTGAGGTAAAATGATCTTTTTATGACTTATTTATATGTGTTTGTGCTCAACCGATCCTTTTACTTTATGTTCGATACTCATTTGTTCCTTATTTGATTTTTATACGTTCTACCTTTTAACTGCTTTATGTCCGTATGTTTGAAGATGGATCTTGGTTCGAAGGGATGAAATCACCGTGTTAGCGCTTGCATAAAAAAAAAAGATGTGGTATAATTGCCAATGAGACAACAACCCACAATAGACCAAAATGACACAGAAACTATCAACTATAGGTCAATGTACGGCCTTCAACAATGAGCATAGCCCAAACCGTGTAGCCACCTATAAAAGGCCCAGATATGACAATTTCAAACAATTCAAACAACAAAACTAACGGCCGTATTTCATATACAAAAAAATAACGGAAAACAAATATGTAACACAAAAACAAACGATAACTACTTAATTTCAGGCTCTTGTCTAGGGACAGGCACATACTAACATAATGTGGTGGGGTTAAACATGTTAGCAGGGTGTACATCGTTTCGGAGCATGCTATTGCCTTGTTTAATTCGTTCCATCACTCGCTTATAATTCGCTTATAATACGTGTATCATACGTTGCACCTTTTAAAACATGATTTTCAATTGTTTTGTTGTCTCTGGTGGTAGATTTGGGTTCTTAGAGGTGATATAACTCTATAAGCGCATATGTAGCCGTTCCAGCGCTCGGATAATACACTGTTACGTATTCGTTCCTTATTCGCTTTTAATGCGCGGGGTAAGTATACGTTGCACCTTGAAATAAATCGTTTTTTAATTGTGTTCATGTCTCTGGTGGTAACAATGTGTTCTTAGAGTAGAAATGACCCTATTAGAGCGCATGTACCCGTTCCAGCGCTCGGTTAATACCCTGTAACCTATTCGTTACCTATTCGTTACTTATTCGCTTTAAATACGTTTGTTGTACGTTGCACCTTTTAGAAAAGGATTTTCACTTGTGTTCATGTCTCTGGTGGTAACAATGTGTAATTAGAGATGAAATGACCCTATTAGAGTGCATGTACCCGTTCCAGCGCTCGGATAATACCCTGTTACTTATTCGTTCCTTATTCGCTTTTAATGCGCGGGGTAAGTATACGTTGCACCTTGAAATAAATCGATTTTTAATTGTGTTCATGTCTCTGGTGGTAACAATGTGTTCTTAGAGAAGAAATTACCCTATTAGAGCGCATGTACCCGTTCCAGTGCTCGGTTAATACCCTGTTACCTATTCGTTACCTATTCGTTACTTATTCACTTATAATACGATTGTTGTACGTTGCACCTTTTAGAAAAAGATTTTCACTTGTGTTCATGTCTCTGGTGGTAACAATGTGTAATTAGAGATGAAATGACCCTATTAGCATGCATGTACCCGTTCCAGCGCTCGGATAATACCCTGCTACTTATTCGTTCCTTATTCGTTTTTAATGCACGGGGTAAGTATACGTTGCACCTTGAAATAAATCGTTTTTTAATTGTGTTCATGTCTCTGGTGGTAACAATGTTTAATTAGAGATGAAATGACCCTATTAGAGTGCATGTACCCGTTCCAGCGCTCGGTTATTACCCTGTTACCTATTCGTTACCTATTCACTTATAATACGTTTGTTGTACGTTGCACCTTTTAGAAAAGGATTTTCACTTGTGTTCATGTCTCTGGAGGTAACAATGTGTAATTAGAGATGAAATGACCCTATTAGCGTGCATGTACCCGTTCCAGCGCTCGGGTAATACCCTGTTACTTATTTGTTCCTTATTCGCTTTTAATGCGCGGGGTAAGTATACGTCGCACCTTGAAATAAATCGATTTTTAATTGTGTTCATGTCTCTGGTGGTAACAATGTGTTCTTAGAGAAGAAATGACCCTATTAGAGCGCATGTACCCGTTCCAGCGCTCGGTTAATACCCTGTTACTTATTCGTTACCTATTCGTTACCTATTCACTTATAATACGTTTGTTGTACGTTGCACCTTTTAGAAAAGGATTTTCACTTGTGTTCATGTCTCTGGTGGTAACAATGTGTAATTAGAGATGAAATGACCCTATTACCATGCATGTACCCGTTCCAGCGCTCGGTTAATACCCTGTTACCTATTCGTTACCTATTCACTTATAAAACGTTTGTTGTACGTTGCACCTTTTTGAAAAGGATTTTCAATTGTGTTCCTGTCTCTGGTGGTAACAATGTGTTCTTAAAGATGAAATGACCCTATTAGCGCGCATGTACCCGTTCCACCGCTCGGTTAATACCCTGTTACCTATTCGTTACCTATTCACTTATAATACATTTGTTGTACGTTGCACCTTTTAGAAGAGGATTTCCACTTGTGTTCATGTCTCTGGAGGTAACAATGTGTAATTAGAGATGAAATGACCCTATTAGAGTGCATGTACCCGTTCCAGCGCTCGGGTAATACCCTGTTACTTATTTGTTCCTTATTCGCTTTTAATGCGCGGGGTAAGTATACGTTGCACCTTGAAATAAATCGTTTTTTAATTGTGTTCATGTCTCTGGTGGTAACAATGTGTTCTTAGAGAAGAAATTACCCTATTAGAGTGCATGTACCCGTTCCAGCGCTCGGTTAATACCCTGTTACCTATTCGTTACCTATTCGTTACTTATTCACTTATAATACGATTGTTGTACGTTGCACCTTTTAGAAAAGGATTTTCACTTGTGTTCATGTCTCTGGTGGTAACAATGTGTAATTAGAGATGAAATGACCCTATTAGCGCGCATGTACCCGTTCCACCGCTCGGTTAATACCCTGTTACCTATTCGTTACCTATTCACTTATAATACATTTGTTGTACGTTGCACCTTTTAGAAAAGGATTTCCACTTGTGTTCATGTCTCTGGAGGTAACAATGTGTAATTAGAGATGAAATGACCCTATTAGAGTGCATGTACCCGTTCCAGCGCTCGGGTAATACCCTGTTACTTATTTGTTCCTTATTCGCTTTTAATGCGCGGGGTAAGTATACGTTGCACCTTGAAATAAATCGTTTTTTAATTGTGTTCATGTCTCTGGTGGTAACAATGTGTTCTTAGAGACGAAATGACCCTATTAGAGCGCATGTGCCCGTTCCAGCGCTCGGTTAATACCCTGTTAAATATTCGTTACCTTTTCGTTACTTATTCGCTTTAAATACGTTTGTTGTACGTTGCACCTTTTAGAAAAGGATTTTCACTTGTGTTCATGTCTCTGGTGGTAACAATGTTTAATTAGAGATGAAATGACCCTATTAGCGTGCATGTACCCGTTCCAGCGCTCGGTTATTACCCTGTTACCTATTCGTTACCTATTCACTTATAATACGTTTGTTGTACGTTGCACCTTTTAGAAAAGGATTTTCACTTGTGTTCATGTCTCTGGAGGTAACAATGTGTAATTAGAGATGAAATGACCCTATTAGCGTGCATGTACCCGTTCCAGCGCTCGGTTAATACCCTGTTACTTATTCGTTCCTTATTCGCTTTTAATGCGCGGGGTAAGTATACGTTGCACCTTGAAATAAATCGTTTTTTAATTGTGTTCATGTCTCTGGTGGTAACAATGTGTTCTTAGAGACTAAATGACCCTATTAGAGCGCATGTATACGTTCCAGCGCTCGGTTAATACCCTGTTACCTATTCGTTACCTATTCGTTACTTATTCGCTTTAAATACGTTTGTTGTACGTTGCACCTTTTAGAAAAGGATTTTCACTTGTGTTCATGTCTCTGGTGGTAACAATGTGTAATAAGAGATGAAATGACCCTATTAGCATGCATGTACCCGTTCCAGCGCTCGGATAATACCCTGTTACTTATTTGTTCCTTATTCGTTTTTAATGCACGGGGTAAGTATACGTTGCACCTTGAAATAAATCGTTTTTTAATTGTGTTCATGTCTCTGGTGGTAACAATGTTTAATTAGAGATGAAATGACCCTATTAGCGTGCATGTACCCGTTCCAGCGCTCGGTTATTACCCTGTTACCTATTCGTTACCTATTCACTTATAATACGTTTGTTGTACGTTGCACCTTTTAGAAAAGGATTTTCACTTGTGTTCATGTCTCTGGAGGTAACAATGTGTAATTAGAGATGAAATGACCCTATTAGCGTGCATGTACCCGTTCCAGCGCTCGGGTAATACCCTGTTACTTATTTGTTCCTTATTCGCTTTTAATGCGCGGGGTAAGTATACGTTGCACCTTGAAATAAATCGTTTTTTAATTGTGTTCATGTCTCTGATGGTAACAATGTGTTCTTAGAGAAGAAATTACCCTATTAGAGTGCATGTACCCGTTCCAGCGCTCGGTTAATACCCTGTTACCTATTCGTTACCTATTCGTTACTTATTCACTTATAATACGATTGTTGTACGTTGCACCTTTTAGAAAAGGATTTTCACTTGTGTTCATGTCTCTGGTGGTAACAATGTGTAATTAGAGATGAAATGACCCTATTAGCGCGCATGTACCCGTTCCACCGCTCGGTTAATACCCTGTTACCTATTCGTTACCTATTCACTTATAATACATTTGTTGTACGTTGCACCTTTTAGAAAAGGATTTCCACTTGTGTTCATGTCTCTGGAGGTAACAATGTGTAATTAGAGATGAAATGACCCTATTAGAGTGCATGTACCCGTTCCAGCGCTCGGGTAATACCCTGTTACTTATTTGTTCCTTATTCGCTTTTAATGCGCGGGGTAAGTATACGTTGCACCTTGAAATAAATCGTTTTTTAATTGTGTTCATGTCTCTGGTGGTAACAATGTGTTCTTAGAGACGAAATGACCCTATTAGAGCGCATGTGCCCGTTCCAGCGCTCGGTTAATACCCTGTTAAATATTCGTTACCTTTTCGTTACTTATTCGCTTTAAATACGTTTGTTGTACGTTGCACCTTTTAGAAAAGGATTTTCACTTGTGTTCATGTCTCTGGTGGTAACAATGTTTAATTAGAGATGAAATGACCCTATTAGCGTGCATGTACCCGTTCCAGCGCTCGGTTATTACCCTGTTACCTATTCGTTACCTATTCACTTATAATACGTTTGTTGTACGTTGCACCTTTTAGAAAAGGATTTTCACTTGTGTTCATGTCTCTGGAGGTAACAATGTGTAATTAGAGATGAAATGACCCTATTAGCGTGCATGTACCCGTTCCAGCGCTCGGTTAATACCCTGTTACTTATTCGTTCCTTATTCGCTTTTAATGCGCGGGGCACCTTGAAATAAATCGTTTTTTAATTGTGTTCATGTCTCTGGTGGTAACAATGTGTTCTTAGAGACTAAATGACCCTATTAGAGCGCATGTATACGTTCCAGCGCTCGGTTAATACCCTGTTACCTATTCGTTACCTATTCGTTACTTATTCGCTTTAAATACGTTTGTTGTACGTTGCACCTTTTAGAAAAGGATTTTCACTTGTGTTCATGTCTCTGGTGGTAACAATGTGTAATAAGAGATGAAATGACCCTATTAGCATGCATGTACCCGTTCCAGCGCTCGGATAATACCCTGTTACTTATTTGTTCCTTATTCGTTTTTAATGCACGGGGTAAGTATACGTTGCACCTTGAAATAAATCGTTTTTTAATTGTGTTCATGTCTCTGGTGGTAACAATGTTTAATTAGAGATGAAATGACCCTATTAGCGTGCATGTACCCGTTCCAGCGCTCGGTTATTACCCTGTTACCTATTCGTTACCTATTCACTTATAATACGTTTGTTGTACGTTGCACCTTTTAGAAAAGGATTTTCACTTGTGTTCATGTCTCTGGAGGTAACAATGTGTAATTAGAGATGAAATGACCCTATTAGCGTGCATGTACCCGTTCCAGCGCTCGGGTAATACCCTGTTACTTATTTGTTCCTTATTCGCTTTTAATGCGCGGGGTAAGTATACGTTGCACCTTGAAATAAATCGTTTTTTAATTGTGTTCATGTCTCTGATGGTAACAATGTGTTCTTAGAGAAGAAATTACCCTATTAGAGTGCATGTACCCGTTCCAGCGCTCGGTTAATACCCTGTTACCTATTCGTTACCTATTCGTTACTTATTCACTTATAATACGATTGTTGTACGTTGCACCTTTTAGAAAAGGATTTTCACTTGTGTTCATGTCTCTGGTGGTAACAATGTGTAATTAGAGATGAAATGACCCTATTAGCGCGCATGTACCCGTTCCAGCGCTCGGTTAATACCCTGTTACCTATTCGTTACCTATTCACTTATAATACATTTGTTGTACGTTGCACCTTTTAGAAAAGGATTTCCACTTGTGTTCATGTCTCTGGAGGTAACAATGTGTAATTAGAGATGAAATGACCCTATTAGAGTGCATGTACCCGTTCCAGCGCTCGGGTAATACCCTGTTACTTATTTGTTCCTTATTCGCTTTTAATGCGCGGGGTAAGTATATGTTGCACCTTGAAATAAATCGTTTTTTAATTGTGTTCATGTCTCTGGTGGTAACAATGTGTTCTTAGAGACGAAATGACCCTATTAGAGCGCATGTGCCCGTTCCAGCGCTCGGTTAATACCCTGTTAAATATTCGTTACCTTTTCGTTACTTATTCGCTTTAAATACGTTTGTTGTACGTTGCACCTTTTAGAAAAGGATTTTCACTTGTGTTCATGTCTCTGGTGGTAACAATGTTTAATTAGAGATGAAATGACCCTATTAGCGTGCATGTACCCGTTCCAGCGCTCGGTTATTACCCTGTTACCTATTCGTTACCTATTCACTTATAATACGTTTGTTGTACGTTGCACCTTTTAGAAAAGGATTTTCACTTGTGTTCATGTCTCTGGAGGTAACAATGTGTAATTAGAGATGAAATGACCCTATTAGCGTGCATGTACCCGTTCCAGCGCTCGGATAATACCCTGTTACTTATTCGTTCCTTATTCGCTTTTAATGCGCGGGGTAAGTATACGTTGCACCTTGAAATAAATCGTTTTTTAATTGTGTTCATGTCTCTGGTGGTAACAATGTGTTCTTAGAGACGAAATGACCCTATTAGAGCGCATGTATACGTTCCAGCGCTCGGTTAATACCCTGTTACCTATTCGTTACTTATTCGCTTTAAATACGTTTGTTGTACGTTGCACCTTTTAGAAAAGGATTTTCACTTGTGTTCATGTCTCTGGTGGTAACAATGTGTAATAAGAGATGAAATGACCCTATTAGCGTGCATGTACCCGTTCCAGCGCTCGGTTAATACCCTGTTACCTATTCGTTACCTATTCACTTATAATACGTTTGTTGTACGTTGCACCTTTTTGAAAAGGATTTTCAATTGTGTTCCTGTCTCTGGTGGTAACAATGTGTTCTTAAAGATGAAATGACCCTATTAGCGCGCATGTACCCGTTCCACCGCTCGGTTAATACCCTGTTACCTATTCGTTACCTATTCACTTATAATACATTTGTTGTACGTTGCAACTTTTAGAAAAGGATTACCAATTGTGTTCATGTCTCTGGAGGTAACAATGTGTAATTAGAGATGAAATGACCCTATTAGAGTGCATGTACCCGTTCCAGCGCTCGGGTAATACCCTGTTACTTATTTGTTCCTTATTCGCTTTTAATGCGCGGGGTAAGTATACGTTGCACCTTGAAATAAATCGTTTTTTAATTGTGTTCATGTCTCTGGTGGTAACAATGTGTTCTTAGAGAAGAAATTACCCTATTAGAGTGCATGTACCCGTTCCAGCGCTCGGTTAATACCCTGTTACCTATTCGTTACCTATTCGGTACTTATTCACTTATAATACGATTGTTGTACGTTGCACCTTTTAGAAAAGGATTTTCACTTGTGTTCATGTCTCTGGTGGTAACAATGTGTAATTAGAGATGAAATGACCCTATTAGCGCGCATGTACCCGTTCCACCGCTCGGTTAATACCCTGTTACCTATTCGTTACCTATTCACTTATAATACATTTGTTGTACGTTGCACCTTTTAGAAAAGGATTTCCACTTGTGTTCATGTCTCTGGAGGTAAAAATGTGTAATTAGAGATGAAATGACCCTATTAGAGTGCATGTACCCGTTCCAGCGCTCGGGTAATACCCTGTTACTTATTTGTTCCTTATTCGCTTTTAATGCGCGGGGTAAGTATACGTTGCACCTTGAAATAAATCGTTTTTTAATTGTGTTCATGTCTCTGGTGGTAACAATGTGTTCTTAGAGACGAAATGACCCTATTAGAGCGCATGTGCCCGTTCCAGCGCTCGGTTAATACCCTGTTAAATATTCGTTACCTTTTCGTTACTTATTCGCTTTAAATACGTTTGTTGTACGTTGCACCTTTTAGAAAAGGATTTTTACTTGTGTTCATGTTTCTGGTGGTAACAATGTTTAATTAGAGATGAAATGACCCTATTAGCGTGCATGTACCCGTTCTAGCGCTCGGTTATTACCCTGTTACCTATTCGTTACCTATTCACTTATAATACGTTTGTTGTACGTTGCACCTTTTAGAAAAGGATTTTCACTTGTGTTCATGTCTCTGGAGGTAACAATGTGTAATTAGAGATGAAATGACCCTATTAGCGTGCATGTACCCGTTCCAGCGCTCGGATAATACCCTGTTACTTATTCGTTCCTTATTCGCTTTTAATGCGCGGGGTAAGTATACGTTGCACCTTGAAATAAATCGTTTTTTAATTGTGTTCATGTCTCTGGTGGTAACAATGTGTTCTTAGAGACGAAATGACCCTATTAGAGCGCATGTGCCCGTTCCAGCGCTCGGTTAATACCCTGTTAAATATTCGTTACCTTTTCGTTACTTATTCGCTTTAAATACGTTTGTTGTACGTTGCACCTTTTAGAAAAGGATTTTCACTTGTGTTCATGTCTCTGGTGGTAACAATGTTTAATTAGAGATGAAATGACCCTATTAGCGTGCATGTACCCGTTCCAGCGCTCGGTTATTACCCTGTTACCTATTCGTTACCTATTCACTTTTAATACGTTTGTTGTACGTTGCACCTTTTAGAAAAGGATTTTCACTTGTGTTCATGTCTCTGGAGGTAACAATGTGTAATTAGAGATGAAATGACCCTATTAGCGTGCATGTACCCGTTCCAGCGCTCGGATAATACCCTGTTACTTATTCGTTCCTTATTCGCTTTTAATGCGCGGGGTAAGTATACGTTGCACCTTGAAATAAATCGTTTTTTAATTGTGTTCATGTCTCTGGTGGTAACAATGTGTTCTTAGAGACGAAATGACCCTATTAGAGCGCATGTATACGTTCGAGCGCTCGGTTAATATCCTGTTACCTATTCGTTACCTATTCGTTACTTATTCGCTTTAAATACGTTTGTTGTACGTTGCACCTTTTAGAAAAGGATTTTCACTTGTGTTCATGTCTCTGGTGGTAACAATGTGTAATAAGAGATGAAATGACCCTATTAGCATGCATGTACCCGTTCCAGCGCTCGGATAATACCCTGTTACTTATTCGTTCCTTATTCGTTTTTAATGCACGGGGTAAGTATACGTTGCACCTTGAAATAAATTGTTTTTTAATTGTGTTCATGTCTCTGGTGGTAACAATGTTTAATTAGAGATGAAATGACCCTATTAGCGTGCATGTACCCGTTCCAGCGCTCGGTTATTACCCTGTTACCTATTCGTTACCTATTCACTTATAATACGTTTGTTGTACGTTGCACCTTTTAGAAAAGGATTTTCACTTGTGTTCATGTCTCTGGAGGTAACAATGTGTAATTAGAGATGAAATGACCCTATTAGCGTGCATGTACCCGTTCCAGCGCTCGGGTAATACCCTGTTACTTATTTGTTCCTTATTCGCTTTTAATGCGCGGGGTAAGTATACGTTGCACCTTGAAATAAATCGTTTTTTAATTGTGTTCATGTCTCTGGTGGTAACAATGTGTTCTTAGAGACGAAATGACCCTATTAGAGCGCATGTGCCCGTTCCAGCGCTCGGTTAATACCCTGTTAAATATTCGTTACCTTTTCGTTACTTATTCGCTTTAAATACGTTTGTTGTACGTTGCACCTTTTAGAAAAGGATTTTCACTTGTGTTCATGTCTCTGGTGGTAACAATGTTTAATTAGAGATGAAATGACCCTATTAGCGTGCATGTACCCGTTCCAGCGCTCGGTTATTACCCTGTTACCTATTCGTTACCTATTCACTTATAATACGTTTGTTGTACGTTGCACCTTTTAGAAAAGGATTTTCACTTGTGTTCATGTCTCTGGAGGTAACAATGTGTAATTAGAGATGAAATGACCCTATTAGCGTGCATGTACCCGTTCCAGCGCTCGGTTAATACCCTGTTAAATATTCGTTACCTTTTCGTTACTTATTCGCTTTAAATACGTTTGTTGTACGTTGCACCTTTTAGAAAAGGATTTTCACTTGTGTTCATGTCTCTGGTGGTAACAATGTTTAATTAGAGATGAAATGACCCTATTAGCGTGCATGTACCCGTTCCAGCGCTCGGTTATTACCCTGTTACCTATTCGTTACCTATTCACTTTTAATACGTTTGTTGTACGTTGCACCTTTTAGAAAAGGATTTTCACTTGTGTTCATGTCTCTGGAGGTAACAATGTGTAATTAGAGATGAAATGACCCTATTAGCGTGCATGTACCCGTTCCAGCGCTCGGATAATACCCTGTTACTTATTCGTTCCTTATTCGCTTTTAATGCGCGGGGTAAGTATACGTTGCACCTTGAAATAAATCGTTTTTTAATTGTGTTCATGTCTCTGGTGGTAACAATGTGTTCTTAGAGACGAAATGACCCTATTAGAGCGCATGTATACGTTCGAGCGCTCGGTTAATATCCTGTTACCTATTCGTTACCTATTCGTTACTTATTCGCTTTAAATACGTTTGTTGTACGTTGCACCTTTTAGAAAAGGATTTTCACTTGTGTTCATGTCTCTGGTGGTAACAATGTGTAATAAGAGATGAAATGACCCTATTAGCATGCATGTACCCGTTCCAGCGCTCGGATAATACCCTGTTACTTATTCGTTCCTTATTCGTTTTTAATGCACGGGGTAAGTATACGTTGCACCTTGAAATAAATTGTTTTTTAATTGTGTTCATGTCTCTGGTGGTAACAATGTTTAATTAGAGATGAAATGACCCTATTAGCGTGCATGTACCCGTTCCAGCGCTCGGTTATTACCCTGTTACCTATTCGTTACCTATTCACTTATAATACGTTTGTTGTACGTTGCACCTTTTAGAAAAGGATTTTCACTTGTGTTCATGTCTCTGGAGGTAACAATGTGTAATTAGAGATGAAATGACCCTATTAGCGTGCATGTACCCGTTCCAGCGCTCAGATAATACCCTGTTACTTATTCGTTCCTTATTCGCTTTTAATGCGCGGGGTAAGTATACGTTGCACCTTGAAATAAATCGTTTTTTAATTGTGTTCATGTCTCTGGTGGTAACAATGTGTTCTTAGAGACGAAATGACCCTATTAGAGCGCATGTACCCGTTCCAGCGCTCGGTTAATACCCTGTTACCTATTCGTTAACTATTCACTTATAATACGTTTGTAATACTTTGCACCTTTTAGAATAGGATTTTCAATTGTGTCCATGTCTCTGGTGGTAACAATGTGTTCTTAGAGATGAAATGACACTATTAGCGCGCATGTTCCCGTTCCAGCGCTCGGTTAATACCCTGTTACCTATTCGTTACCTATTCACTTATAATACGTTTGTTGTACGTTGCACCTTTTAGAAAAGGATTTTCAATTGTGTTCATGTTTCTGGTGGTAACAATGTGTTCTTAGAGATGAAATGACCCTATTAGCGCATATGTTCCTGTTCCAGCGCTCGGTTAATACCCTGTTACCTATTCGTTATTTATTCGTTACTTATTCGCTTTATATACGTTTGTTGTACGTTGCACTTTTTAGAAAAGGATTTTTACTTGTGTTCATGTCTCTGGTGGTAACAATGTGTAATTAGAGATGAAATGACCCTATTAGCGTGCATGTGCCCGTTCCAGCGCTCGGATAATACCCTGTTACTTATTCGTTCGTTATTCGCTTTTAATGCGCGGGGTAAGAATACGTTGCACCTTGAAATAAATCGTTTTTTAATTGTGTTCATGTCTCTGGTGGTAACAATGTTGTCTTAGAGATGAAATGACCCTATTAGCGCATATGTACCCGTTCCAGCGCTCGGTTAATACCCTGTTACCTATTCGTTACTTATTCGCTTTATATACGTTTGTTGTACGTTGCACCTTTTAGAAAAGGATTTTCAATTGTGTCCATGTCTCTGGTGGTAACAATGTGTTCTTAGAGATGAAATGACCCTATTAGCGCTCATGTACCCGTTCCAGCGCTCGGTTAATACCCTGTGACCTATTCGTTACCTATTCACTTATAATACGTTTGTTGTACGTTGCACCTTTTAGAAAAGGATTTACAATTGTGTTCATGTCTCTGGTGGTAACAATGTGTTCTTAGAGGCAGCACTCGCACCTGAAAAGTGGAAAGGTGTAAATATAGGTTGCAAAACTTGTTTCCCAATCCGCTATAAATAAATATATTTAAATTAAAAAACTAAAACGTGTGTTATGCGTTGCTTTTAAAAAAAAAGAAATATGTTTGTGTCTTTGGTGGTAGCTGTCGGTTTTTAGAAGTGAAATAACCCTAATAGAACATATGTACCCGTTTCAGCGCTCGACTGATACCCTGTTACTTATTCGTTCCTTATTCGCTTTAAATACGCGTGCTATGCGTTGAACCTTGAAATAAGAAGTAAAAAAATAGGTAACAAGGTATTAACCGAGCGCTGGAACGGGTACATACGCGCTAAAAGGGTTATTTCATCTCTAAGAACACATTGTTACCACCAGATACATGAACACAAATGAAAATCTTTTTCTAAAGGGTGCATCGTACAACAAACGTATTATAAGCAAATAAGTAACGAATAGGTAACGAATAGGTAACAGGGTATTAACCGAGCGCTGGAACGGGTACATGCGCGCTAATAGGGTCGTTTCATCTCTAAGAACACATTGTCACCACCAGAGACATGAACACAATTAAAAAACAATTTCTAATTTATTTCAAGATGCAACGTATACCCTGAGCATTAAAAGCGAATAAGTAACGAATAAGTAACCGGGTATTATCCGAGCGCTGGAACGGGTACATACGCGCTAATAGGGGTATTTTATCTATAAGAACACATTATTACCACCAGAGACATGAAAACAATTGAAAATCCTTTTCTGAAAGGTGCAACGTACAACAAACGTATTATAAGTGAATAGGTAACGAATAGGTAGCAGGGTATTAACCGAGCGCTGGAACGGGTACATGCACGCTAATAGAGTCATTTCATCTCTAAGAAGACATTGTTACCACCAGAGACATGGACACAATTGAAAATCCTTTTCTAAAAGGTGCAACGTACAACAAACGTATTAAAAGCGAATAAATAACGAATAGGTAACGAATAGGTAACAGGGTATTAACCGAGCGCTGGAACGGGTACATGCGCGCTAATAGGGTCATTTAATCTTTAAGAAGACATTGTTACCACCAGAGACATAGACACAATTGAAAATCCTTTTCGAAAAGGTGCAACGAACAACAAACGTATTATAAGTGAATAGGTAACGAATAGGTAACGAATAGGTAACAGGGTATTAACCGAGCGCTGGAGCGGGTACATGCACGCTAATAACGTCATTTCATCTCTAATTACACATTGTTACCACCAGAGACATGAACACAAGTGAAAATCCTTTTCTAAAAGGTGCAAAGTACAACAAACGTATTTAAAGCGAATAAGTAACGAATAGGTATTGAATAGGTAACATGATATTAACCGAGCGCTGAAACGGGTACATATGCGCTAATAGGGTCATTTCATCTCTAAGAACACATTGTTACCACAAGAGACATGAACACAATTGAAAATCCTTTTCTAAAAGGTGCAACGTACAACAAACGTATTATAAGTGAATAGGTAACGAATAGGTAACGAATAGGTAACGAATAGGTAACAGGGTATTAACCGAGCGCTGGAACGGGTACATGCGCGCTAATAGGGTATTTTCATCTCTCAGAACACATTGTTACCACCAGAGACATGGACACAATTGAAAATCCTTTTCAAAAAGGTGCAACGTACAACAAACGTATTATAAGTGAATAGGTAACGAATAGGTAACAGGGTATTAACCGAGCGCTGGAACGGGTACATGCACGCTAATAGGGTCATTTCATCTCTTATTACACATTGTTACCACCAGAGACATGAACACAAGTGAAAATCCTTTTCTAAAAGGTGCAACGTACAACAAACGTATTTAAAGCGAATAAGTAACGAATAGGTAACGAATAGGTAACAGGGTATTAACCGAGCGCTGGAACGTATACATGCGCTCTAATAGGGTCATTTCGTCTCTAAGAACACATTGTTACCACCAGAGACATGAACACAATTAAAAAACGATTTATTTCAAGGTGCAACGTATACTTATCCCGCGCATTAAAAGCGAATAACGAACGAATCAGTAACAGGGTATTATCCGCGCGCTGGAACGGGTACATGCACGCTTATAGAGTCATTTTATCTCTGAGAAGACATTGTTACCACCAGAGACATGGACACAATTGAAAATCCTTTTCTAAAAGGTGCAACGTACAACAAACGTATTATAAGTGAATAGGTAACGAATATGTAACAGGGTATTAACCGAGCGCTGGAACGGGTACATGCGCTCTAATAGGGTCATTTCGTCTCTAAGAACATATTGTTATCACCAGACACATGAACACAATTAAAAAACGATTTATTTCAAGGTGCAACGTATACTTACCCCGCGCATTAAAAGCGAATAACGAACGAATAAGCAACAGGGTATTATCCACGCGCTGGAACGGGTACATGCACGCTAATAGAGTCATTATATCTCTGAGAAGACATTGTTACCACCAGAGACATGGACACAATTGAAAATTCTTTTCTAAAAGGTGCAACGTACAACAAACGTATTATAAGTGAATAGGTAACGAATAGGTAACAGGGTATTAACCGAGCGCTGGAACGGGTACATGCACGCTAATAGAGTCATTATATCTCTGAGAAGACATTGTTACCACCAGAGACATGAACACAAGTGAAAATCCTTTTCTAAAAGGTGCAACGTACCATAAACGTATTTAAAGCGAATAAGTAACGAATAGGTAACGAATAGGTAACAGGGTATTAACTGAGCGCTGGAACGGGTACATATGCGCTAATAGGGTCATTTCGTCTCTAAGAACACATTGTTACCACAAGAGACGTGAACACAATTGAAAATCCTTTTCTAAAAGGTGCAACGTACAACAAACGTATTATAAGTGAATAGGTAACGAATAGGTAACGAATAGGTAACAGGATATTAACCGAGCGCTGAAACGGGTACATTTGCGCTAATAGGGTCATTTCATCTCTTAGAACACATTGTTACCACCAGAGACATGGACACAATTGAAAATATTTTTCTAAAAGGTGCAACGTCAAACAAACGTATTATAAGAGAATAGGTAACGAATAGGTAACGAATAGGTAACAGGGTATTAACCGAGCGCTGGAACGGGTACATGCGCTCTAATAGGGTTATTTCTTCTCTAAGAACATATTGTTACCACCAGAGACATGAACACAATTAAAAAACGATTTATTTCAAGGTGCAACGTATACTTACCCCGCGCATTAAAAGCGAATAAGGAACGAATAAGTAACAGGGTACATACGCGCTAATAGGGGCATTTCATCTATAAGAACACATTATTACCACCAGAGATATGAACACAATTGAAAATCCTTTTCTAAAAGGTGCAATGTACAACAAACGTATTATAAGTGAATAGGTAACGAATAAGTAACGAATATTTAACAGGGTATTATCCGAGCGCTGGAACGGCTACATATGCGCTTATAGAGTTATATCACCTCTAAGAACCCAAATCTACCACCAGAGACAACAAAACAATTGAAAATCATGTTTTAAAAGGTGCAACGTATGATACACGTATTATAAGCGAATTATAAGCGAGTGATGGAACGAATTAAACAAGGCAATAGCATGCTCCGAAACGATGTACACCCTGCTAACATGTTTAACCCCACCACATTATGTTAGTATGTGCCTGTCCCTAGACAAGAGCCTGAAATTAAGTAGTTATCGTTTGTTTTTGTGTTACATATTTGTTTTCCGTTATTTTTTTGTATATGAAATACGGCCGTTAGTTTTGTTGTTTGAATTGTTTGAAATTGTCATATCTGGGCCTTTTATAGGTGACTACACGGTTTGGGCTATGCTCATTGTTGAAGGCCGTACATTGACCTATAGTTGATAGTTTCTGTGTCATTTTGGTCTATTGTGGGTTGTTGTCTCATTGGCAATTATACCACATCTTTTTTTTTTATGCAAGCGCTAACACGGTGATTTCATCCCTTCGAACCAAGATCAATCTTCAAACATGCGGACATAAAGCAGTTAAAAGGTAGAACATGTAGAACGTATAAAAATCAAATAAGGAACAAATGAGTATCGAACATAAAGTAAAAGGATCGGTTGAGCACAAACACATAAAAATAGGTCATAAAAAGATCATTTTACCTCAACAAATTTAGAACTAGTACCAGATATAAGAGTATAAACAACAAGAAGTAATTGTAACAGGATGCTGTTACGAAGTCTCCCAAACAAAGCTCCCATAACTCGCAATTCATATGGTCCCATGTTCATTTGATTTGATTTTTTGTCCCATACAAGAATATATATGGCTTACTGGTGAGGATCTCCTAAAAGTATTCAAACAGGAGGGGGTGGTGGTGACCCCCAGGGACTTTACCTACATTTTATTTTATTTGTTTAATTGTCCCCTACAAGAATATATATGGTTTAGGGGTGGGGATCTGGACCATTTACAAGATAATAGTACATTCTTAAATTGAACGGGGTGGGGGTGACCCCAAGGAACTTCCATTTAATTTCATTTGATTAGTTTTATTGTCTCTTACAAGAGTATATATAGTTTAGGGGTGGGGATGTTGACCGTTTACAAGTTTTCAAACAAGAGGGGGTGGCCTGACCCCCCTAGGGACTTTCCTTTTATTTCATTTCATTTGTTTTATTGTCCCCTACAAGAAAATATATGGTTTAGGGGTGGGGATCTGGACCATTTACAAGATAATAGTACATTCTCAAATTGAACGGGGTGGGGGTGACCCCCAGGAACTTTTATTTAATTTCATTTGGTTAGTTTTATTGTCCTTTACAAGAATATATATAGTTTAGGGGTGGGGATGTTGACCGTTTATAAGTTTTCAAACAAGAGGGGGTGGCCTGACCCCCTAGAGACTTTCCTTTTATTTCATTTCATTTGTTTTATTGTCCCCTACAAGAAAATATATGGTTTAGGGGTGGGGATCTGGACCATTTACAAGATAATAGTACATTCTCAAATTGAACGGGGTGGGTGACCCCAAGGAACTTCCATTTAATTTCATTTGATTAGTTTTATTGTCCCCTACAAGAATATATATGGTTTAGGGGTGGGGATCTAGACCGTTTACAAGATAATAGCACATTCTAAAATTGAACGGGGTGGGGATGACCCCCGGGGACTTCCATTTAATTTCATTTGATTTGTTTTATCGTCCTATTCAAGAACATATATAGTTTAGGGGTGGGGATCTGGACCGTTTACAAGATAAAAGTACATTCTCAAATTGAACGGGGTGAGGTGACCCCCAGGAACTTTTATTTAATTTCATTTGATTAGTTTTATTGTCCCATACAAGAATATATATGGTTTAGGGGTGGGGATCTGGACCGTTTACAAGATAATAGTACATTCTAAAATTGAACGGGGTGGGGGTGACCCCAGGAACTTCCATTTAATTTCATTTGATTAGTTTTATTGTCCCTTACAAGAATATATATAGTTTAGGGGTGGGGATGTTGACCGTTTATAAGTTTTCAAACAAGTGGGGGTGGGGTGACCCCCTAGGGATTTTCCTTTTATTTCATTTCATTCGTTTTATTGTCCCCTACAAGAAAATATATGGTCTAGGGATGGGGATCTGGACCATTTACAAGATAATAGTACATTCTCAAATTGAACGGGGTGGGGTGACCCCAAGGAACTTCCATTTAATTTCATTTGATTAGTTTTATTGTCCCCTACAAGAATATATATGGTTTAGGGGTGGGGATCTAGACCGTTTACAAGATAATAGCACATTCTAAAATTGAACAGGATGGGGATGACCCCCGGGGACTTCCATTTAGTTTCATTTGATTTGTTTTATCGTCCTATTCAAGAACATATATAGTTTAGTGGTGGGGATCTGGACCGTTTACAAGATAATAGTACATTCTCAAATTGAACGGGGTGGGGTGACCCCCAGGAACTTTTATTTAATTTCATTTGATTAGTTTTATTGTCCCTTACAAGAATATATATGGTTTAGGGGTGGGGATCTGGACCGTTTACAAGTTAAAAGCATATTCTCGAATTGAAGGGGGTAGGGATGACCCCCAGGGACTCCCCTATATTTCATGTGATTTGTTTTATTGTCCTTTAATCATTTCTGAAGACTGCATGTATCTATCACTTACAGTTTTCAAGTTATATTCATTTGAAAATTTTAGAAAATAAAATCCCATAGGGTTCTATAGTAAACCTCTGCCTTCTTTGTGCCCCCCAAAATACCCCTTAATGGACCCCAATGCACAAATGAGCGATTGATGGCTCACCTAGACATATTAGTCTAACATTTTATGAAACCCTAAGTAAATCTGACAAGTAGTTTTGGAGAAATGCTGCGGACAAGTTCATTTTTAAAGTGGCGGAAGAAGAAGAGGAAGAAGAGGAATAGTCCAGTCAAACTAAGATTTAACCTCAAACTAATTGCAACAGAAAATGTTTTAGTTCTAATCTAAAGTATTATGCCCTTTATATACACAGAAAAAAGTCCCATAAAATCTAACTTGAGGAAAACTCAAAATCAGCATTTTAAATTTCCTATGGAAATTAACATTGGGAGGGGAGATAACTCTTGCAAAAATTAGTCTTTTTTGGTCAGTTTTTGGTTGTTTTTCTTGAAATTTATGTATAGTATGATACTTTGATGGGGTTATAAGTTTGTATTTGACTAAATTATATAATCTTCTGCTCATGAAATGTACAAAACCGAAGTGTTATGGGTAGTTTTATTTTTTTAGTATATTTTTCATTCAAGAAATTGCAAATTTGAAGCTTTGTAACCATTTTGAAAAAATAATGTGAAAATTTGGTATTGTTTATATCTGTATAATATATTTTTTCAGCAAATTACTTATCTTAAGAAACGTTAAACCACAAAAAGAAGAAAACATGCTTAATTATTTTTATTAAATTTGAGATTCTTTACCTTGACATGTTGAAAAATTCAATAAATGGTCAACTAATAAATTTCGAAATCTAGATTATAGCTTGATAAAATATATGAAAACACCTTTAGAGTTGTTTGTTATACTTTAAAGACCGCTAAAAAAATCAAGAATCAATACATTCTGATGAATAGAAGCAGTAAACTAATAATTTTGTATCAATTTTCATTGATATTTCTGCCTTTTTTGCAAGAGTTATTTCCCTTTTCAATGCAAATCTCCATAGGAATTTTAAATGATGATTTTTTTAGTTTTCCTCAAGTTAGATTTTATGGGACTTTTTTCTGTGTATATTTGGGGTATAATGCTAAAGATTAAAACTTTAAAATCTTCTGTTGCAATTACTTTCAGGTTAGGGTCAAATTTATGATAGATTGACTGGACTAGAAGAAGAGGAAGAAGAAGAATAATAATTAATTAAAAAGGGGGAAGGATATTAAAAATCGAATAAGTAACGAATAGGTAACGATAGGGAATAGGGAATAAGTAACGAATAGGTAACGAATAGGGAATAGGGAATAGGTAACGAATAGGTAACGAATAGGGAATAGGGAATAGGTAACGAATAGGTAACGAATAGGGAATAGGGAATAGGTAACGAATAGGTAACGAATAGGGAATAGGTAAGGAATAGGGAATAGGGAATAGGTAACCAACTTGACGTCCATTACGCCAGACGTAAATTTGATGTCTTCCCATATAGAAAAATTACCCTAACAGAAGTTCGAATGGGAAAAAAAGAATGACTTGTTCCTGTCTATCTCGCAGGTCAGATGTCATGCGAATTTCTGCAAGATTTAGTTTGTACTTGTAAGGGGAACTCAGTGTTTTCAAAGGGTTGCATTTGCTTCGAATAAAATCTATCATGTATAGATTTATGCCCATGTCAGGCAAATGACCACAGGCACTTGTTTCTATCCATTGGAAGACCCACTATCAACGTACATTTAAATGTACGTTGATAGTGGGTCTTTCAATGGATAGAAACAAGTGCCTGTGCAAATGACATATGTCAAAATGTAAATACTCGTCTGGTTGCAGTTAGAAACATTGATGACGACGAAGATGACGGTCTTAAGATTTATTTTTTCTGTGTGTGCCTTATAAATAATTGTTAGTTATCGAATGAAAATTTAGCAGTCCATAATATTTTCTAAACAATAAATAGAACATCTACTCAAATTTGAAATCGTGAGATATATAGTAATAATCTATCTAGTGGGGATTCCGAAAGATATGTAAAAAATAAATAAAAAATAAACTGCCATACATGTATGTTACTTGACCGTGGCATGGTTGGTGGGCTTAAACTACAGGAGACCATAGAACGTAGTAGGTAATACTAGCCTCGATCATAATTTTCTATTTGCATTTGTTCTTTTTTCTCGTATTTTGACATGCTGTTGTCTGCTTGTCTTCATTTTATAAGTTTTTAATGTTCCTTTGGTTTCTCACGCCTTTTTTGTTTGCAATTGCTTGTAGAATACATCGGTGCTGTACATAACCCTCTCTCTCCCTTATTATATATTTTGAAATACTTGTAAACATTATAGCCAATTGTTGCTCATTTAGTCATCTGTATATGAAGGATGTTTTTTTTTACCTGTTTCTAATAGACGTTTTGTTTTCATAACGTTTACCCCCCTTTTTCTCTGTTTGCAGTAATTTTTACTTCTGTAAAGCAAAGCTATACACAGAGCTTTATATTCAACCAAGTTCGACGTTAACTTCGAAACAAATCATTTATATATACTCTTTCACACCCAATAACAGAAATTTGATATTTACCTAGAAACTGACGAACACCTTACTATCAAAAGACGTGAAAAAAAAGTTTTCAACAAATAATCAAAGTTAATATCAAAACAACATCTTTAAATCTTACTTGTAACGAATTAAATACAAAAATTTCAAATTTAGAAAATGAAATAGGTCAAGGTCACTGTTATTTAACAGCTGTTTGAAAATTTCAAATTTTTTCACCCTATATGCAAAAAAGTCAATCTAAAGTAATTTTTGGCAATAAAAATATAAAACAAGTTCAAAATGTAGATACAAAAGATAC
This sequence comes from Mytilus edulis, assembly GCF_963676685.1. Classification (NCBI taxonomy): domain Eukaryota; kingdom Metazoa; phylum Mollusca; class Bivalvia; order Mytilida; family Mytilidae; genus Mytilus; species Mytilus edulis. The sequence continues at coordinate 22,664,984 of NC_092346.1, forward strand.
TTTTCTATAAATTAGTTGTTTTTATTTTGCTCCAAACGCATATATGTAAGAGAAACAAGCTATCTAAATGTGACTGTGCATTTGTCTTGAATTTTTGCTTTGACCTTTGACCCTGATTAAAAAAAAACGTGACCACGGCAGACAACGACGACAACGCTATTTCGATGAGGCTTGTTCTCCTCTTCATAGGAAGTTGCCCCGCTTACGTTACTATCAAAACCAAATCCAAAAATCCTCTTTCCCTTTCGTCTCATCCTTGTTTCGAAGAAGCCAGAAGCAATGAGACCAGTCATCGATTTGTCTATCCTCAATTCTTACATAATTATTCCCCATTTCAAAATGGAGACCAATCGTTTAATCAGTGCATCTATTCTTCCAGGTATGTGAACGACATCCCCGGATCTGACGGACGCTTATTGTCATGTTCCAGTTTGCTATTCATACCGCAAATTCCTTCGGTTTGTTTGGCACAAAAGGGTTTACCAATTCGGAGCTCTCCCTTTTGGTCTGTCGACTGCAATACTAGCCTTTACCAAACTCACTGATCAAGGAACTTTCTTCCGAGAAACTCTCAGATTCATTCTTACCTGGACGACTCACTGATCAAGGAACTTTCTTCCGAGAAACTCTATCTCAATACGGATGTAGTCATCATATTGCTTCTCTCTCTGTGGGGTTTCTCATCTCTTGGAAAAAGTCAGCATGTGACCTCATTCCGTCTCAGGACTTTATTTTCCTAGGCGAACATTACCTTACTCATAAGTGCATACTTTGACCTCCTCATGAAAAGTTTCAGAATCTTTGATCCAAAATTCATGTTTCAATCTCAAAATCATTTACTGCCAGTTTTCACAACTTCTAGGTCTAATTCACTAGCCATCCATGTTGTTCCACTTGGTCACCTTCATATTCGACCTCTTCAATTTTATCTACATCCACATTGGCTCCCAGCTACACATGATTGGGAATTTCCAGTTCTAATCATTCATCAGGAACTGTATCCTCATTTGATTTGGTGGACTTCTCAAGCAACCATTTTGAGAGAATGTAGGACAGAAAGTCACAGGACAAAAAGTCACAGACAAAAGTCACGGACAAAAAGAAACAATTAATTTTTTCTGATTATTTTCTTTGAAGAAAAAACTCTTATTTCTACAAAACTATTTTTGTATTTTTCTTGAACCATTGTATATAAACCAACTTTGTAAACAAAATCCTAGAAAAAATATCAAAGATGATCAAATAATTGTTAAAAAAACAAAATGTCAAAGTGGCTTGGCACTTAAATGGCTTCTTGGTGCCAAGAAATAGGGCGATATCTTTTTGCGCCAAAAAGTAACTCATTTGCGCCACAACTTAATTGCGCCACCTAATTTTCAAAACTATAGGTATCATTTGCGCCAATGAAACAATCATCCTAATAAAATTATCCCGCTTTCTGGCTCGATACACAATACAAAGTCATCATCTTTGTTT